>NC_056738.1:185602321-185627321 GCF_019279795.1 Protopterus annectens
ATATATATATATATATATATGTGTGTGTGTGTACAGTTTGATATTGGAATACATAGGATATAATAAAGCATGAGGAAACCTTAGTTATGTTAAATAAAAGAAACAATGATTTAAATATGGCAGTCAGTATATAGAAAAGTATTAGAAGTATAGTCTACTATGCTAGCAAATAAAAATAAGAATACAAGTCCATCCTAATGGTGGGGAGAGGGTAGGTGTTGAAAGGTATAGATAGCATGATGAGAGGTTAGGTTAGTAAGAATGTAAATTATTTGTCAATTGTTAATCTAGATCATACAAGTGAGGTGCTTTGGGCATAGCCATAAGTTAGTGGGAAATTGTTTGAGAGGCTTAACTGAGTGGAGGCTAGATATACTTCTTATAGACTATAAATGAATCTTTGCTCATATAAATGCATATGGATTGGTATGTGACCAGCAACGTGGATTCCGTAATGTATTTAGCACCCTTACTGCACTCTTTGCAGTTACAGAAAGGTTTATAGCAATATGAATGACTGTCTTCTCACAGCAGTTGTATTCATAGCTTCAAATGTTCTAGTCATGTCTGCCAGCTGTCCTCTTCTTCTCCACAAACTCTCAAAACTTAACTTTGGTGCAAACACTGTATTGAAGTTTAAAAGTTACCAGGAAAACAAGATATTCATATCCTCTTTAAATTTCAGGGCAACACAAGGCCCCATCCTAGGACCCCTACTTTTCTCTAGTCATAAATAACCTCACCCTTCACCTACCCCAGATGGACATAATCGTGTATGCCAATGATCTCGTCTGTATTGAATTTAACCGCTCACCCACCAAACTGCAACACATCTTAAAAAGGAAAATTCTACTACTTATGTAGCTGGACAAAAATTAATATTCAGTCCTGACTGCCAGTGTTATAGTATTTGGCAGTTTTTTGTGTTGTTCCAATCTTGCCCAGGTAATAATGAAAGGCGCACATAATGCAATTCCAGGTGTGACCCTTGCTGTCCTTCTCAGACCACAAGGACTCCGTAATTAGTATGGTACTGAGTCTGTTATTCTGTAGAAGAATAACACACCATTTATCACCTAAAGGACAACAATTTTTAGTCAAAAATATAGTCTTTCTAAAACTGGAGTGCATATCATCTCCCCTTACCCTACAGTCTCCAGTACAAACATCCAAGTGTTTCAGTTGGTAGAAAGTAAATATGCCATTTTGTACTCTTAGCAAGCCATTCCATGTACCACTATAACTTACGATTTCACTGGCTCCTAATCCAGAACAAAACTATATTAATATTTAGTACTCTTATATTCAAAATCCTCATACTTGGCCATACCTCCCCTCTGAAATCCAAGCTTCAGGTTAGTTTCAACTTATGTTCTCAGAGTTTCCAAGGACGAGGGCTACCCCTTGCAAGATCTAGATTAGGTACCTCCACAATGGAAAGAGCTTTCATAAAAATTGCCAAAATCCCACTGAAATTAAATCTTTAGACTCTTCTAGAATTAAATTGCCCTAAAAGAGCACTGTTAAGAACAATCTGTACCCGTTTCAAGGACTCAAGTTAAGAAACTTTATCACCAGCACAGCTATAATCTCTTTCTTAATCTTCATACATCAAATATCCCTGTTTTGAATATTGTAAATACTAATATAGGACAGAGTCATGTGAATGTTGTATATACTTTTTGGTAAAATTCCTCTTTCTGTAAATAATATACACTGTTCAAATGTTAATCCTGTTATTAGTCAAAGTATTAAGTTACCTGTAAGTCTGAATATTACCTTTGTTTAAGGCTAGTTTACATCTGAAATTTGTGATGTCATTTATATTTGCTGCTGTCTTGGAGCCTAGGTTGTGGCCAGAAAGGGTCAGTCAACTAGTTCACCTGCCTGGTTGTTAAATTGCAATAAAGAAATAAACTCACTGAATACTACTGGCTATAGCATTAACCCTTATGGCAATCCACTGATTACTGATTTTTCTGTGATATCTGTTTAACATCTGCCCTGTTTTAGATAAGCAGACATTTTTTCAGATCCAATCTGTTATGTGCTTCACCCCATACCATCTGTTGTATCGGCTAGTGTTTATTTAAGAGTAGGGTGGAATGCATGCCACTCTTTTAACAGAAGGGATTAGTGGAAGGATTTTACTAAGAGTGGTCGCATCTACAACATTTCATTTTTAGCATCCTGCTGAACTTTATAAATTTTATGTATTGTCAGACATTAACATTTTGTTTTGCATGCTCAAATTTTTTAAGTTACCATTTTTTTTCACCCAGATAACTTCTTCAAAGCCAACAGAGTGTTTTCTTTAATGTAAACATGGTCTGCCTTTTATCCATGAGGAACTGTGTTAACTGCAAGGCAATTCAGCAGAAGACTGGAAGCTTTGGGTCCGGAAATTTAACTTGTTCCTTTTCAGGCATAGAATAGTCAAGAGCCCCGAGATGGTGCAGTGTACCATGTTTCTGTATTTACCAGGAGAGGAGACCTTTAAGGTATTTTATATTTTCACCACTCAAGAAAAGGAGCAAGACAAATGACAGCAATAAGGAAGAAATTTATGAATTATGGAAACCTAGAAAAAGTTTTTTTTTTCCTTTATATGGTTTTGCTGAAATTAGAGATACTTATGTAACTGAGCCTAAGATTTAAGCCATATGCGAGTTGTATGACTTATAAATAAGAAGCAGAATACTTTGTGGTGTAAGATGCAGTCTTTAAGAGAAGCAGGCCTACTTTGATCAAAAACTTTGGATGTTTGCAGAACAAGTGAAATTACAAGTACTTAGTTAAAGAAAGTAACTGAGAAAAAGACGTAGTCATAAACTCCATTTTTCCCATTTTTACATGGAGTTAGGCTGTTGCATCAATTAGTCAATGTGACCAAAACATCTAGAGCCAATGTGAATAAGATAAACTCAGACCACGAGGACTTCATAATTAGTAAGGTACTAAGTCAGTTATCAGATGCTATACAATGACAGGTCATTTACATTCAAAAACTTGCATGCTGATTGGTCAGCCCAACCAGCGTGCCCATTGTAAATCGAGCATATACCCGTACTTTCTTCTATTAATGTATGCTATGGAGCTTTTCATTTTTTTGAGTTTAAAAGTAAATAAACTTTGAAATCTGGACAATGCAGGGTTATGAGAGAGATGGAACAGAGAAAATACAAGGAAAAGCAGGTATGTTATGCAAAACTTTTTTTTTTATTTAAAAAAAAAAAGGCAACAGAGATCTTCCTTTCTCTATTGCTTCCTTTCCAAAGCACTGATGTACTGGGTAATGGTGGGAACGCAAGTCCCATACACGTCTGCAAAACATCAAGAAAACCCCAGGATACCAAAAAAAAGAGGAGGAACACCACAATGCCATTGTACAAAGACATTATTTAAGAAAAGTAAGTATAATAGCAATAACCAAATCCTTGGTGTGATATGTTGATATTGAAGATTTACCCTGGGTTGCCTTTGTTTAATCACTCAGGTTTCGTCCTCGTGATTAAACCACACCAACAGTGGATAAATCTTTAATGTACCATACCAAGTCAACTATTGCTTTAATAAATTGAGAATGTGCAGTAACAGTAGTGAAAATAAGAATGAAAAAAACATGAACTGCACAGAATTATAGCATAATTGAAGTTCCAGCCTTTTGTAGTGGGCGTGGCTTGTAAATGTGAGATGGTGTCCAACATTTTATTTTTAGTAGAAGTCGTGTCAGGAAGAATAATATCACATATGTGTAAAATAAGACTGTCATTTTCAAAATACCTTTGTATTTTAGAGTAAAACATAAAAGCTGCTTTTATAGGCAGCTCTAAAATAGAGTGAGTTGAAAAGAGGACAATTACAGTAAGGTCATTTGTCAGACTACCAGCAGAAGCCTACAGTTAGTAAATGAAGTATTGAATTTAAATTGGGTACTAGTGTGTACTTTGTTAGAACTTTTATAAAACCTGTGAGCTGAAAACCATTGAAAGGAAAGCTGTGTGTGGATAATTGGCTAATTTAGAATACTATTAATACCTTTGGGTCAAGAGCTGTCAACATGTGTGTATAAAATGAAAATGTAGGTTTTTTTCAGAAGGGTAACATTCATTAAGGAAGTTAATTTGCCAAATGCTTTGGGTTGTTTGGCCTGTGAGACATTAGTCACAGTGAAACATATTCACAGTGTACAAGACTATGAAGAGGTTGCTGAGGAAACACAAAACCCTCTCATTGGACAACTCTTTTCTTAATTTTTGTATTCAGCACAGTAGGGTTCCCAGAGGTCTGCGGATCTAGTACCATAACGATGTGGAACCTGGTTCAGTTTTTCATCATAAACTTCTGGCCCTCTTTGACAAAATCGGCATAAAGTTGATGTGAATAATTGTCGGAGAAAATCTGCAGTTAATCGAAAAACTCGAAGTTGACATTATCAAATTGGATGACATTATTTGGAAAGATTTACTTTTTCCCCAGCACTTAGAATTCAGGAGTGCAGTACAAAAGGCTGAAACCAGTGAGACTGTAGCTTTTAAAAGGAAACGAAAAAAGATTCTGAGGATTAAAACCACCTACCCTAATCCCAAAGGAAAACATTGGCATATAATTGAGGAATACAACAAGTTTACTGATGCTCAGTGGGAGAGAAATGACAGTAACGGAGAAGAGTCCAACCATTTTTGGGGGAATGGGAACCAAGGAAATCAAAAAGACTGGAGGAGAAGTGGGCAAAACAGCTGACAGACTCATTCGACCTGCAGCCTGGCTTACCCAAAGGGGCAATTCCATCTGAAGAGATTTCGGAAGTGGAAGGGGCAGCACTAACCAACTTTGAAGAACCAGGTATGAATATGAATGACATTGTTTTCCGTTATGATGATTGTACTATATACAGTTTTTCACACCTTTCCATCACTTCACTGTATGGCTCATTATTTGAAAAAGGTTTTAAATTTATACCTTTGAGGCATTCCAATGTAGTTGACACTGTCACTGAGTTGAAAGTATTCACAAGAAAATTGAATTTGAGTTGTTGTCCACCAGTGAGGGCATTTTTGAAAGTGGTTTGGTGAGACGTAGTACATTTAACCCACCATTGGCACCCCCTATTGTATTATGGAAGCAAAAGTATAAGGGAATGGTGTGGAAATAAGAAAAGGAATTTTTACAGTCTGTCAACTGAGGAAAGGGAAAAGGAAATTTTATAATCTGTCAACTGAGTAAAGAACTTTGTTGTTTAAACTGTAGAGATAGGAATATACCAGTGATGAAGTCAGATAAAGGTGGGGGTCATGATGATGGACCATCATATGTATTCAAGATGTTGAATTTTCTCAACAATGGGGATTTTTTTACAGAGGTTTCAAAGAATGAAATAAACATTGCCTACCACCATGTGGATTTGGTATTGAAGATCTCTGTAATCACATTCAATATTCTACCTAAAATGAAAGAATTCCTGGAAGTGAAATATAGCCTTGGGTGTCAGGAATCTTTGGCATCCCCATATCTCTGACAATCCCCCCCCCCCCCCCCCAAGACTGATTGTGGCTTACACTAGCTCCAATATGGAACATTTGCTAAACTAGTTGATTTCAAGTTAAAATCTTTTTTTGGAAAACAAAAAAACATATTAGTCACAGTGAAACATATTCACAGTGTACAAGACTATGAAGAGGTTGCTGAGGAAACACAAAACCCTCTCATTGGACAACTCTTCAAATTTTAACTGATGTTGAATTTTTGCCAGATGCTTTATTTGTCACAGTTGACTTTAAAGATTTTATTTTCCATCATTCCACACGAAGAAGGTATGGACTTTTTTTTTTCTGGCAATGGTAAACTGTACTCAGTTTGACTTCAAAACAGTCTTTTTGTATCAGTGTATGGAACTTATTCTAAAGAACAGCTATGTGTATTACAAGGGGGAGTACTGCAAGTAATATAGTAGCTCAGCTATGGGTGCAGCCTCAGCCCCGATATTTGCCAATATGGTATTGTGGTTTTGGAAACCACTAATATTTTAACCCCCCCCCGCCGTCTTTTCCAGCGCAAGTCTCTACTTATGATACCTGGACAATATTTTTGTGTTATGGAAGGGCAGTATCAACAAGCTGGAACTCTCTCTAGATTTCCTCAACCAGTATACAATTTTTTTGCAGTTTACTTATCAGGTGAACAAAATGACTGTCAACTATTTAGATATTACATTGCACAAAAATTTAACTGCTGACAGATATGAGTCAACCATATTTGGAAAGGACACTTTTTCAAACACTTATCTAAACTTTACTAGTCAACACCCAAGGTGGCAAAAGAAAAACATAGTTAAGGGGTAATTTATAAGGCTAAGCAGGCATGTATCTGACGACCAGGTTTTTGGTCCGTTTCAAGAACGGGGATATCCAGTCAGTTTATTGGATGAAGTTCTGCAATGGATATCCAAAATGAGACTCCTTATAGGCCACTGTTATATTATCCCAATGATCTGACAACCAGTGAAAGAAAGGTGGACACGGACTTGTCACGAACCTTTGTCAATTCAGTTTAATATATAAACATGCATTGGTTCACTGTGTTTGGCTGTTTTGGTCTCTTGAATACTTAGGGAAACCTACCCCAATATGTGTATAAAACAAAAAAAAATTAAAAGCAATTTTGGAAAGAGATGATTACCATTAGATCACTGCACCACAACGTGGGTATGAAATGCCGTGGTTTGTGTAACCAGTGCAGCTATATACTGCGAGGTACCCACTTTGTTGTTCCAGGTTATCCCAAGACAATTTCCTTGAAGGGGCATTATAACTGCAGTACTAAGGGGGTAGTCTGCATTGCATTCTGTAGATGTTCTTCATGTTTCACTGTTGCAGTCATTACATTTGGGTAATCCTGCTGGCAGATTGCCCTCAGTCGGCTTGAATTCCAAAGTCCTGGGTCCTGTGTCGGCTGCTGTCGCCCCTTCCCTGATGTCAGGTCGTCAGGGGTATAAAAGATGCGGCCGACGCCATTTTATTTAGTCTTTCTTGCCACGCGGTGCCCAAAGCAGAAGCAGTTCGCAAGTGCCGGTCAGCCGACTCCTGAGATTTTCGTGTTCGAGTTTCAGATCCGAAGTCTTCTATAAAGCTAAGTACCCAATTGGGGAAACTTTTTTCTTGCTCCAGACCGATGTCAGAAAAAGTTAATAATTGTATTTCTTGTGGGAAGCAAATACCTCATAATGATTTTCATTCTTACTGTATTCCTTGCCTAGGCCCTGATCACAACGTTTCTGGTTGTCGGTTTTGTGCTAGATTTAACCAATGCACTATTAAGCGTCGGTATGATTTTGCTTTAAACTATTTTGGACGCCGGTTTAATTATCCAGAAATGTCGTCGGATAGCCATCCGACTACCGGAGTTCACAAAAAAAAGGAGAGAGATAGACAACTGAGGCCCAAAACCGATGACAAAGCTTCTCCTAAGCCAGTCGCCGGTTCGCCGGTCCTCAGTGAGGCGCTTTCACAGCCCCTGAGGATTCTGATGCTGAAGAATCTATTCCTTCAGCTTCTCCTCCAGAGGACTGTTCATTTGGGGAAACCTTACATACCATGAGGGAGCATTTCCACTGGGAGAGCCAAGATTTTTCAGAATCTAAAAAGAGGCTCAGGGATTTCCTTTTACTACCTCAACACAAGCCACTAGCCAATCCCACCTGTGTTAGACATTGTAGATGATGTGTTTTCGGAGTCTAGTCTTACCCCAGACTCCTTACCTCCTGCTCCTGTTAAGCCAGACAGATATTACAGGGTTCCTGACTCCCATAAATTCTTTTTTAAAAACCCAGCTGCAGACCCAGAAACAATTTTTCAGGGTCCCAAAGGAGTTAAGGCTTCTGCTGCAAAAAACGTACCCCCTCTGACAGAGATTCTAGGGCACGGATAGATGGGGAAAAAAGGTTTACACATCTGCTACCTTGGCTATAAGGGCCTTAAACTGTCAGCTTCATATGCTCAAATATCAGCAACATGTCATGGCATTGCTTAAACAGAAAATATTGGTAAACTCTGAATGTGCAGAAAACAAGGAAATACAGGATCTGAAGTAGGAGATTCATTTGTCTGCAACCTGTGGGTTATGGATCCGATATCGGATCCGAACCGGCATGGTTTACCAGCTATGGATCCGAGCTCTCAGCTCCTCCCCTCACCCATAATGCCCTGCTCTCCCTACATGACCTCAGATCTAGTTTGCCGCGCTGGTGACCAGATTAGTGTTCTCGAGCTCTTCAGCTAAGTGGTGTTTTCAAAGTTTTATACTGTTAAAATTTAAAATTTTTGTGAAAGTTTAGGATCCTCTTTTGATAGTTATACTTGTTTAGTGATTTAATTTTATTTTTACTTAGTTTCCCTCCCCTCGCTGGTAGCGTAGTGTGTGTTTGGGCCTGTTGTGTGTGTTTAGTTACTTTTACTTTTTCTCCTTTAGTTTAAGTAACTTTTTAGCTTTTAGGATGTCAGAACAACCTAAAGCTGTTTTCTCTAAGTGCTCCGAGTGTGGCCATAAGCTTTCCCCTGCTGATGGCCACACTCGGTGCGTTCGATGCCTTGGGGTTGAACACCTCACTTCTGGATGTTCCATTTGTGCAGGGTTCAACCCCAGGGCATTGAAGGAGCGGAGGTCTAAGCTTGTCCTGGTGGGATTTTTGCCCCCGGATTCGCCCGCCTCCGCCTCCTCGGGGATCCATTTCGACGGTTACCTCCTCTCCCCTCCTCCTCCTGGGACTCAACCTCCCTGTAGTGGTTCGGAGGAGAGGGAAGCTAGAAAAAGGGACCGGAGGGAGAAGCACCATAAGCGGCGGGCCGAGACCTCTGTTTCGGCCCTCTCCTGCCAAGCTGGGCTTCTCCTCCGGCCTCCTTGTCTGCTGGTTCTCCCTCCTCGGCTCCGGTCACCCGTGTGCTTTTCACGGGACCTGTGGAGGAGGAGACCCGATCTCCGCCGAGGCTATCCAGGAGGCACTCAAGGCCTACCTCGGTAGCCTCGCTGAGATCGACCTATAGCTTGTCAGACGCTGATCTGGACCGGATGATGAGAAGGTTCATCCAGGCCCAGATGCAGATGGGAGTGTTGCCTCCCCCTGGGGAGCTCGACTTTCTTTAAACCTATTGCTCCTTCTCCGACCCGCTACCCGGGTTCGGAGCAGTTGGAGCCGAGCAGCTTCGAGCCGGGTGGGTCGGCGCCGATAGTACTTGGTACCGGATCCGACCCTGCCCTCGAAAGTGCTTCGGATCCGACCTCTCGGAGCCTGGATCCAGCTGATCCGGGGATCAGTGCTCCTTCGGGCGCCGTCTGTGTCGGAGCGCACTGTCCCTTCGGATCAGAGTGCCGCGCCGCTCGATCCACTCGGATCCGAGGGGAGCCGATTGTCGGATCCATTGGTCGAGGTCGGCTCCTTCGGGCGCTTTGATGTAGTGGAGAGGGCCCTGTTGAGGGTCTCCGGACCCCGGCACTTGCTTCGCTCCATCCCGCGCTCCATCTGTACTGGGTCAGGCTTCCACCATCCGCCCTTGGGACAGCCCGCTTTTGCCCCAAGCTGTTCCCTTGGAACAGGTCGCTGTTTGAGGAGTCCTCTGACAGCCCCCGAGGATGTTCCCCAAACACACGTGCAAAAGGAGGCACATTGACTCCCCGAAGTCTCTCACAGAAGACACGGACTTGGAGGAAGGGGAAGGCTCCCAAGATCACCCCCTGAGGATGTCTCATTTGGAGACATCATGGAAATGTTCCGCATAAGGGGTGGTCTGCCCCAAGTCTTCCTCGGACGAGTCCGTGTTCTTGGAGGCATTTGAAGCGGGCCCATACCTCTTGGGTGTCCCCTCCTGCCGACCCCCTGGTGGACCTCATTACCACCAGGGCGTGGAAGGAACCGGACACCGTGGAGCCAATCCCAAAAAGGCCTGACCGTATTCTCAGTCCCCGGCTGACCGTGCCCATTGGAGTAAGGGGCCTCCGGTAGATGCCATGTTGACGCGGCTGCCACCAAGAGGGAACTTGCTCAGGAGAGTCCTCAGTCCATCCCCCGAGCAAGGAGTCTCGGATGATGGACCGCTTGGGGAAGTGGATGTTTAGTACAGCGACCTTCTCAGTGAGGGCGCTGAACTACCTGGCACATGTGATTAGGATGCAGCGATCTTATAAAAGAATACGCTGCATCCCCCAGAGTCCATGTCGGAGGAGGACAAAGTGCTGCACTCCACCCGTATGGCCACTCTCAGGTCCGTCACTAATACCTCTATGCGGCTACTGTCCCATGCTACGGAAGGGGCCGGTAGAGCGGCAGGGGCAGGCCTACTTACCAGACGGCGGGGCTGACTCCGCCATTGCGATTTCACGGAGCCCTTCAAGGCATCATTTGCGAACGCTTCGATGGTTCTGCCCTCTTTGGCAAAACTGTTCGTGACACCTTGACCCAGAGCGAAAGGACGGGAAGACGCTGTCTGCCGCCGGAATGGCTTCTCTGTACCCCAGAGGCCCTATTCTAGGAACCAAAAGGGTGAGAAGAAGATGTGGTTCCGAAGTCGCAGCAATCCCAGCCTACTCCGGACAACCAGTCCTTCCGGCAGAGGAGGACAGGGAGGACGCCGCCCTAGGGGCAGAGGGGCTCCCAGGAACTTCGGGTCCAGAGAACCTTCTCTGAACGGCCCGCAGCAGCCTTGAAGGGTTGCCTGGCTGCTCCACTCTGGAGGCAGTCGGGGACGCTGAGCACCTAGCGCATGGGAGTCCATAACATCAGACCGCTGGGTCCTCCAGATCATATCCAGAGGATATTGTATCCCTTTCGTCACATGCCAAAATTGAAGTCCCTCCCGACGCTCCACCGGTCAGTGGGAGGCCGCTGGCAGAAATTGGCCATCTGCTAAAGAAAAGAGCCATCCAGCCCGTCCCCAGACCAGATCGGATCAGGGTTCTACTCCAGGTTCTTTTTAGTGCCAAAAAGACGGGGATCTCAGACCAATTTTAGACCTTTCACTCTTGAACCTGGCAGTTCCCAAGGAGAAATTCAATGGTTACATTGCAGTCTATTCTCCCCTTCTGGGAGAAAACCACTGGATGTGCTCCATAGACCTCAAGGATGCGCACTACCATATACTAATGGACAGGCGCCCAGGAGGTTTCTCCGCCTCGCTGGGAGCCAGTCACTACCAATTCGGGTCCTTCCCTTTGAATCACCACAGCCCCAGGGTGTTCACCAAAGTATTAGCAGTGGTAGCGCCCACCTGAGGCTTCAGGGGGTGCAGGTCTTTCCCTACCTGGATGACTGGCTTCTCACCCCAACAAGGCATCTACTTCTCTTGGCTGAGACTCCTTTCTCCATCTTGCTCCTCGCCTGGGCATCACGATAAACACAAAAAATCCAACCTAGCACCCACGCAGTTCATAGATTTTATAGGTGCCAGGTTAGACACGAGGAGATTGAGAGCCTTCCTCACTGCAGACAGAGTTCAAAACCTGCAGCTCCAGGTGCGGGCCATTCTCCACTCAAGCTCAGTTCAAGCGGAGTTGGTCCTGAGGGCCCTAGGGTCCATGGCGCAGCGATAGCGCTTCTTCCTCTCGCCAGGTTCAATATGCATCCTTCAATGGACACTCCTAGTTCAGTGGTCGATCTTGCTCTTCCTATGCATCATCCCATTGCGATCAGCAAGGCTTGCAAGCGTCCCTCCTGTGGTGGCTACACTCTCCAGATCTCCACGGAGGCCGCCTTTTGTGCCTCTCCCTCGCCACGGTGACCACGGACGCCTCCCGCCTGGTGGGGGGGCATTTTGCAGGCCGGACGGTCCAAGGCACGTGGGATGATTCAGAGACCTCACTGCATATCAATGTTCTAGAGATGAGAGCAGTGCTCTTAGCGTTGTTAGCACTTCAGGCCTTTCTTCCCTTGGGAACAATTGCGATTCAATCGGACAACATGTCTGTTGTCTGGTATATCAACAAACAAGGAGGAACCAGGTCTTACTCTCTTTGTCGAGAAGCCATGAGAGTGTGGGAATGGGCACTCTCCACCAACCGCTTTCTCATAGCAACGCATATTCCGGGTCGGTCCAACATCCTGGCAGACAAACTCAGTCGCACCATTCTCACCCCTTACGAGTGGTCTGTCAATACTCAGGTAGCGGAATGCATCTTCGCACGGTGGGGAACTCCTTGTTGCGATCTTTTGCCTCCCTCAAACACCAAGTGCAACAGTTTTTTCGCTCTAATACCTCCTCCCGGAGGTGCCCCAAGAGACGCTCTGGTGCATGCTTGGCCACCCGGTCTTCTTTATGCTTATCCCCCCTTGCCTCTGATGCTCCAAGTTCTTCAGAAAGCCTCTCAGTTGGGGTGCAGAATGATTCTCATTGCTCCATTTTGGCCTCGACAGATCTGGTTCCCTTCCTAAGGTCTCACTCAGTGAATCCTCCTTGGATTCTAGATCCCATTCCGATCTGATATCTCATCCATCCCGCCATCTCCCCTAATCTGACAACCTGAAGCTGACCGCTTGGCTGCTCCAGTTCCACTCCTGATCAGGACTCCCGGTATTTCGTCCCCTGTTAAGGCCATCCTGGTGGCAGCTCATAAGCCATCCACTAGGAAAGTCTACCGCAGTAAGTGGAAACGGTTCTCCTTGTGGGCGGAGGCAAGGCCTAAACCCCTTCACAGTTCCTCTCCCTTTGGTGCTTGACTTCTTAACCACTCTTTTTAATGATGGTGCCAAGCAGTTCCACGGTCAAAGTACAACTTGCAATTTCTCATTATCATATTGGTCATGACTCCAGTCCTCTGATGTCTGCCAAATTGTGTAAGATTTTCCTAAAAGGTACTTTCCTTCTCAGGCCCCTGTAAAGCAAGCGGTTCCTCCTTGGGACCTTTCTTAGTCCTCCAGGCCTTGACCGCCCTTCCTTGAACCGGCTACAGTAGATCTGAAATTCTTATCTTTCAAGACCGCCTTTTTAGTAGCCATTACTTCGCCAAGAGAGTCTCAGAGCTTCAAGCATTATCAGCTAAACCTCCTTACTTGGTCTTTCATCCGACCGTGTTTACCTCAGGACCAACCCGTCCCTTTCTTCCCAAGGAGCTTCTGAAGCAAACATTAATCAATCCATTAACCTCCCTGTTTTCTTTCCTAAATATCAAAACAAGGGTGAATACAAGCTTCATTCCTTAGATGTTCACAGGCAACTTAGATTTTATCTAAGCAGGACGGCTGGTCATAGGCAATCCGACCAGTTGTTCATTTCCTTTGCTAAATTTAATTTGGGCAAGCCAATTTCTAAAGTCTCATTATCTCGCTGGATTTCACAATGTATCTTATTGGCTTATCAAGCTTCTGGAAGGCCCGCACCAGAGGGTGTACATGCCCATTCAACCCGGTCAGTCTCTACCTCGCCTTTAAGGATAGGATTCCTCTAGATGATATTTGTGCAGGAGCCACTTGGGCATCATCTCATACCTTTATTTCCGACTACAAGTTGGATCTTACATCTAGGGTAGAGCATCCTTTGGCTCAAGGTGCTCGGAATATCCTTCCATGATGGCCGCCCAAGATTCAGGTAGCTGGGGTCTCTGTCCCACAGGTTGCAGACAAATGAATCTCCTACTTCAGATTTAGAAGTTATGTACTCACCATAACGTTCCATCTGAGTAGGTGTATTCATTTGTCTACAACCATCCCGCCCTCCTATCCCCCTGGCCTTTTCAGTTTCCTGCATATGATGTGTTACCCTTTTCAGGGTGCTCATGCTGTTGGCAAACTCGATCGGAGGTCATGTAGGGATAGCAGGGCATTATGGGTGAGGGGAGGAGCTGAGAGCTCAGATCCATAGCTGGTAAACCATGCCGGTTCGGATCCGATATCGGATCCATAACCCACAGGTTGCAGACAAATGAATACACCTACTCAGATGGAACATTATGGTGAGTACATAACTTCTAAATTTATTGCATGCAGCTGAACAAGGTGGAAAGCATACTTTGCACTGTGGATGTTCATCGTGTTACCCTGTTGCAGTCATCACACTTGGGTTATCCTGCCATCAGGTGGTCCTGCAGTCGGCCCGAATTCCAAAGTCTTGGTCCGGCGTTGGTTGCTGTTGCTTCTTCCCTGACGTCGGTGTGCCAGGGGTATATCAGAGGCATCCGACGCCATTTTCTTCAGTCTTTCTTGCCGCGCGGTGCCCGAAGCAGAAGCAGTTCACAAGTGCTGGTCGGCCGACACCTGAGATTTTCGAATCGAGTTTTAGTCTGAAGTCTTCAAAGCTAGGTACCCCGTTGGGGAACCTTTTCTTGCCTCAGTCCGATGTCAGAAAAAGTTAGCAATTGCATTTCTTGTGGGAAGCAAGTACCTCATAAGGACTTTCATTCTTTTTGTATACCTTGCCTAGGCCCAGACCATGACGTTACTGGTTGTCAGTTTTGTGCTAGGTTCAGTAAGCGAACTATTAAGCGATGCTTTGATTTCACACGACACTACTTCGGTAGGAAATTTAATTACACTATGCCGTCAGAGCAAATGTCTACCGGCATGAATAACAATGCAAAGATAAAGAAAGGCAGCCTAGATCCAAGCCAGACTCCGAGGCCTTGGCTGGGCCAGTCGCCGGTTCTCCGGTTTTCAGTGAGGCGCCTAGGCAGCCCCTGGCTACCGCTGAATTGGATCCCCAGACCGCTTCGGACTGTCAAGCAGAGAGTTCTAGGCCGACGCAGCCATTTTCTTTAGGCCCTACCTACGACATTGCAGTAGGAGAAGCCGGTGCTGTAGAAACAACTTCAGTTTCTGAAGATGTCTTCAGATCCACCACTCTCACCATAAAATCTTATGCTAAGCTTAAGACTCCTCTAAAACCAAAAAATACTACTCTTCAGTCTCCAGGTCAAGGCCCTATGCCTAAGAAACGGATGCTTAAAATGGCTGAAGATTTAATTTCTTTGATCAGGGATTCCCAACCCCCCCCCCCCCTGACAAAAGGCCTAGACAAGAGGAGGATTATGCCTCCTCTGATCAAGTGTCTGTTTCCTCAGGCTCCTCTGAGGTACAGGATTACTCCTTTCCCCCTTATGAAGATTCTGATGCTGAAGACTCCATTCCCTCAGCTTCTCCCCCTGAAGATTATTCCTTTGGGGAAACCTTACATACCATGAGGGAACATTCCCACTGGGAAGGTCAGGACTACTCCGACTCAAAGAAAAGACTCCCAAGAGTTTCTTTTACTCCCCCAGCACAGACCCCTTGCTATCCCCCCAGTTTTAGACATTGTGGATGATTTTTTTCTTAGAATCTAGTCTAAATCCAGATTCTCTACCTCCTGCTCCAGCCAAACCAGATAGATACTATAGAGTGCCTGACTCATACAAATTCCTATACAAAAGACCTGTTGCTGATCCAGAGACAATCTCCCAGGGTCCCAAGGGGGCTAAGGCTTCTATGGCTAAAAATCCTGTACCCTCTGAAAGGGACTCCAGAGCACTAGATAGGTGGGGGAAGAGGTTTACACCTCAGCTACTCTAGCTATGAGAGCACTAAATTGTCAATTTCACATGCTTAAATACCAGCAGTTCCTAATGTCTCAAATAAAACAAAAGATGGGCACACACCCTCAACAGTCTGAATTCAAGGAAATGCAGGATCTGTTGCATGCAGCTGAACAGGTGGGCAAACATACTTTACAATGTGGTTTTGATGCCTTGGAAGCTTCCTCTAGAGCAGCTGTTAATGGGTCTGTTATACGTAGGCATGCTTGGTTAAAGGAACAAATCTCTGCCTGATCATGTTAAAGCAAAGTTACTAGATGCACCCTTACAGCAGGATGTCTTATTTGGGGTTAAAGCAGAGGAGGTTTTAAAGAAAATAGAGGATAAGGCAAAATCTATGTAAATGATCAAAGATTTCTTACAAGTACAGCCCCCACGCTTCAGCAGAAACTGGCCAACAAAAAACTGGTCCTTTCCAGCTTCTGACAGACCACAGAGGGGTAAATACAGGCGCCCAAGGGGCAGAGGACAAGCACAAATCCCTTACAAACCCCGCCAGTGGGGCACTGCAACACAGAAGGGAGGAGAAGACAGGCCACAAACTACTAGAAGGCAAACACAATGACTTGTACCTCAAACTGCCAAGCAAAACTCTCTTGGCAGCTCCCTTGGGAGGAAAATTAGCACGTTTTGCAGACAACTGGCGCATTGTCACAAAGGACAAATGGGTCCTAGACATTATCTCACAAGGATACAGATTCCATTTCGGAACCTTGTCAAGGATAAAAGGAATGCCAAACCTGCCACAAAATCAATGGGCAGAGGCACAAAAACAAATTACAGCTCTCATGGACATGAGAGCCATTCAACTGGTACCTACACAGGAGCAAGGCCAAGGATTTTACTCAAGGCTCTTTCTAGTCCCCAGAAAGGACAATGCTTGGAGACCCATTCTGGACCTTTCAATTTTAAACATCTTCTTGCAAGTACCCAAATTCAAGATGCTAACACTACAGCAGCTTCTTCCCATGTTGGGCAAGAAAGCTTGGCTAGTAACGTTGGACCTCAAGGAGGCATACCTGCATGTCCCTATCAGACAAAATTGCAGAAGATACCTCCGTTTCATTGCAGGTTCAACCCATTACCAATTCTCTGCACTGCCCTTTGGCTTATCTACTGCGCCCAGGGTCTTCACAAAATGCCTGGCACCAGTAATTGCATACTGCAGACAGAGGAATTCAAATATACCCATACCTGGACGACTGCCTCATCCAAGCAGAAGGCAAGGACATTCTCTTACAACACCTGGCTTTTGTAAAACATCTTCTAAGTTGCCTAGGGTACATAATAAATGAAAAGAAATCAAAACTAGTGCCCTCACAAAATATGACATTCCTGGGTGCCAGCTTGAATACAACGGCCCAGATGGCTTATCTGACGCCAGACAAATGACTACAATTAACTCAATACTTCAGAGCAATGGCAACAAAGACCCAACTCATCTTGCATACTACTAATGCCATTTGCAAAACTGCATATGAGGAAATTACAATGGTACCTAAAAAGCGTATGGACTCAACACAGCCACAGCTTGGAAACAATGATACCTCTCATTCCCTGCCTTCAACAGGAGTTCCTATGGCGGTCACAGGCATGTCACCTCAACAAGGGTCAGCCTTTCACCTTACCCCCAGCCAGGCAAACTATGACAACAGATGCATCGGACTATGTCTGGGGGGCACACATGGCAGGACGGTGTATTCAAGGCATATGGACTGCAGATCAAAGGAATCTGCACATCAATCAAAAAGAAATGCTAGCTGTACAAAATGCTCTGACAGCCTTCAAGGACCTCTTACATCCAGGACAGCTTATCATAAGAACAGACAACACCACAGTAATGTGGTACATAAACAAGCAAGGGAGTACACACTCCTACCCTCTATGCAGGCAAGCAATGACCTTGTGGAACACAGCACTGGCTTACCAGATTCAATTACAAGCTCAATTCCTGCCAGGAAAAAAGAACACATTGGCAGACGACCTAAGCAGAAACATCATGGATCCCCACGAGTGGAAACTGGATCCACAAGTATTTGCAATAATAACTCAAAAATGGGGGCTCCCAGACATAGATCTATTTGCTAGCTCCCAAAACTGTCAACTAACAAAATTTTGCACAAGGACTTTTCACCATCAAGCTTGGAAAGTGGACGCACTCTCATTCAGTTGGAAAATGCTGACAGTATATGCCTTTCCTCCATTACCCCTTCTCACAAAGGTGCTGCTGAAAGTCAGGATGGAGAGACCCCGAATGGTACTCATTCCTCCAGACTGGCCACGCCAGCACTGTTGCCCACTATTAAGGAATATGGCCCAGGGCCCACCATGGATTCTACCACAAATTACCCATCTGCTCACACAGCAAGACAATCATTCTACACAGCCAACTCAAAACCTTAAACTTGGCTGCATGGCAAATCACCTAAGCAACCAGCCAGCTCCTCTCTCACAAGCTGTTATGGATGTTATTCTGGAGGCCCAGCACCAGGAAAGCCTACTCAGACAAATGGAAAAGGTTTTGCGCCTGGAACCAAGCTAAGGGCCAAAATACCCCTTCAGCGTGACATACCTCAGATTTTGCAATATTTAACTGAGATGCTACACAAAGGGCTTTCTTTTTCATCTATTAAAATCCACGCCTCTGCTATTTCAGCTCACTACAACATGGCTTCTCCCTTATTTTCACATCCACTCCTAAGGCAGTTTCTCAGAGGGGGCCAAAAACATTAGGCCTCCCAGGAGAGCTACAACACCTACTTGGGACCTCAGCTTTGTTCTGGAAAAATTAATGCTACCTCCTTTTGAGCCAGCTTTCTCAGCTGACTTAAAGTTTATATCATGGAAGACTGCCCTGCTGCTAGCAATTACTTCAGCGAGAAGAGTTTCAGAGCTTCAGGCACTAATGGCAGTAGAGCCTTTCCTCATTTTTCATCAAGACAGAGTTTCTCTACGAGCTAACCCCTCCTTTATGCCTAAGGTGGTATCCAGTGTGGCTCTAAATCAAACCATCCATTTACCCACCTTCTTTCCAAATCCACAGAACAAAGGAGAAAGACTCCTACATTCCTTGGACGTTCACAGGCAACTACGTTACTACTTGGATAAAACTAAGGTTTTCAGAAAATCTGACCAGCTTTTTGTATCCTATGCTACAGCATCACAAGGAAAGGCTATCTCAAAACAGACCATTTCCAAATGGATAGGACATTGCATACGTTTTTGCTACACCCACCATGGAAAACCAGTTCCTGCTAGCATAAGGCCCCACTCTACCAGGGCAGCAGCTACATCTACAGCCTACCTCAGGGGGGGTGCCAACCATGGATATTCTGGAAGCTGCAACTTGGAGTTCAGTACACACCTTCACCAAGCATTACCACTTACCACTTTACTCTAAGACTAGAGCTGGCTTCGCCACTGCAGTTTTGCAGGGCCTTCTAGCCTCCTCTAACCCTGTTTGACTCCACCACCCATCCTTAGCTTTTGGATTCTACCCAAGTGTGATGACTGCAGCAGGGTAACACGATGAATATAGTACAGTTTTGTACCTACCATAAATGTAGATGTTAGAGTGTATACCCTGCTGCAGTCCAGGTTACCCTCCCTCCATCCCCTCTGAACTAGCTGAACTTATCTCTACCACTCTATCCTATACTACCTCTGTGGTGTATTTGCTTGTGCCTAAGGGTTTTGTTTTATGTTTATATAGCTATATGTGTATATATATATATATATATATATTAGGGGCACCTGACATCTGGGGCAAATGGCATCGGATGCCTCTGATATACCCCTGGCGCACTGACCTCAGGGAAGAAGCGACAGCAACTGACGCCAGACCAAGACTTTGGAATTCGGGCCGACTGTGGGACCGCCTGACGGCAGGATAACCTAAGTGTGATGACTGCAGCAGGGTATATATACTCTTAACATCTACATTTATGGTAGGTACAAAACTGTACTTTTTGATTCTTTAGAGGCCTCCTACAGGGCCGCAGTTACAGATTCTGTAATTAGGAGGCATGCCTGGTTAAAGGAACAAAATCTGCCTGATCATGTTAAAGTTAAATTATTAGATGCACCTTTACAGCATGATACTTTGTTTGGTGTTAAGACAGAAGAGGTGTTAAAGAAAATGGAGGACAAAGCTAAATCTATGCAAACGATCAAAGATGTTTTACAAGTACAGCCACCTAGGTTTAGTAGACACTGGCCAACAAAGAATTGGTCCTTTCCTGTGTCAGACAGACCTCAAAGGGGCAGAACCAGACGCCCTAGAGGCAGATGCCAGGTGCAAGGTTCATTCCGCTCAAAACAATGGGGGGCTTCTACCTCCAAAGTTGGAGAAGACAAATCACAACCATTCAGGAAACAGTCCGAATGACTTCCCCCTGCCTGCACCAAGCACTTATCTCCTGGCAGCACCCTTATGGGGAAAATTAGCACTTTTTTCTCAAAATTGGCACATTATAACCCAGGACAAGTGGGTCTTAAATATCATGTCACAAAGCTACAAGTTCCATTTCCATACCCTGCCAAAGGCAAAAGGCTGGCCAGATCTGCCAAAAAATCAGTGGGCAGAGGCGCAAAAGCAAGTCTCATCCCTCATGGACATGGGGGCTATTAAACTAGTACCAGAGCAAGAGCAGGGACAAGGATTTTACTCGACTGTTCTTGGTACCCAGAAAGGACAAGGCCTGGAGGCCAATACTGGACCTATTTTGAACACATTCCCGGATACACCAAAATTCAAGATGTTGACTTTGCAGCAGCTTCTGCCCATGCTGGGCAAGAACGCTTGGCTTGTGACTTTAGACCTAAAAGAGGTATACCTGCATGTCCCAATCAGGCAAATATGCAGAAGCTACCTCAGATTCAAGGCTGGCTCAATGCATTACCAATTCTCTGCACTGCCATTTGGCTTATCTACTGCGCCCAGGGTCTTTACAAAGTGCCTGGCACCAGTAATTGCATTCTGCAGACAGAGGAATACAAATATATCCTTACTTGGACGGCTAATTCAAGCAGGGAACAAGGGCATTCTTCTACAGCATCTGGTGTTTGTGAAAAGACTTCTAACATGCCTAGGGTACACAGTCAACGAAAATAAATCAAAACTAGTACCCTCTCAAGAGATAATATTCCTGGGTGCAAGCTTAAATACAACTGCCCAGATGGCTTATCTCATGCCAGACAAAGGCAACTGACTACCTATTTCAAAATGTTGGCAACAAAGGCCCAGTTATCTGCAAGAAAAATTCTGCAGGCTTTGGGCTTCATGGCATCCTGCATCGTACTAATTCCATATGCAAGACTGCATATGAGGAAACCTCAATGGTACCTAAAAAGTGTTTGGACTCAACATTGCCACAGCCTGGAAACTATGATTACTCTCATTCCCTGCCTGCAACAGGAGTTTCGATGGTGGGCAAAGGCTTGTCACCAAAACAAGGGACAGCCATTCACATTACCCCAGGCAAACACTAACAACGGATGCATCAGATTATGCCTGAGGGGCCCACATGGCAGGAAGATGCATTCAGGACACATGGACCTCAAACCAAATGCATCTACATATCAATCAAAAAGAGATGCTAGCAGTTCAAAATGCCCTGACAGCCTTCAAGGACCTACTTCATCCAGGACAACTACTGATAAAGACAGACAACACCACAACACCACTGTCATGTGGTATATAAATAAGCAGGGGGGCACACATTCTTACCCCCTTTGCAGACTAGCCATGACTCTGTGGGACACAGCATTGACTTACCAAGTACATCTGCAGGCACAATTCCTGCCAAAAAGGAAAAATACTCTGGCAGACGAACTAAGCAGAAACCTCATGGATCTCCACGAGTGGCACCTGGATCCACAAGTCTTCAGCATGATAACAAGGAAATGGGGATGCCCAGACTTAGATCTATTTGCCTCCCCTCATAACTACCAACTAAAAAGATTCTGCACAAGGATTTATCACACACAAGCATGGAAAGTGGATGCCCTATCTTTCAGCTGGAAAAAACTATCAGTATATGCATTTCCCCCTCTACCTCTCCTCCCCAAAAGTGCTTCTAAAGGTCAGACAGGAGAAGCCAAGGATGATACTGATTGCCCCATACTGGCCCCGCCAGTACTGGTATCCAATACTAAGGAGCTTGTCTCAATGCCCAGCTTCGACCTTGCCTCAGATACCTCATCTACTGTCCCAGCAAAACAATCAGATCCTGCACAGCCAAATCAGGACTTTAAACCTGGCAACATGGCGGATAATGTAGTCATACAAGACACACCTCTCAGTAAAGCTGTGATGGATGTCATTTTGGAGGCCAGAAGGCTTAGTACTAGAAAATCTTATGCTGGAAAATGGAAGAGATTCTGTGTTTGGAACCAGTCACAAGGAACTGATACAGCAGTGCCAAATATTCCTCAGATTTTGCAATACTTAACTTGAGATGCTGGACAAAGGTCTATCTTTTTCATCTATTAAAATTCATGCCTCTGCCATTTCGGCTCATTACAATACAGAGCCACCGATCTTTTCTCATCCCTTACTAAAACAGTACCTCAGAGGAGCCAAAAATTTAAGGCCTCCAAGGAGATCCCCAATGCCTGCATGGGGACCTCAACTATGTCTTGGAAAAGCTCACCATGCCTCCTTTTGAGCCAGCTGCTACTGCTGATATAAAGTTTTTATCTTGGAAAACAGCTCTGCTCCTAGCAATAACTTCTGCAAGACGATTTATACAGCTTTCAGGCACTCATAGCTGTGGAACCTTTTATCATTTTTTAATCCAGACAGGGTCTCTCTGAGGACAAGCCCAACATTTATGCCTAAGGTGGTGTCCAGTGTGGCTCTTAACCAAACTATTCATCTGTCAACTTTTTATCCAAATCCACAGAACAAGGGGGGAGAGAATTCTGCATTCTTTGGACGTACACAGACAGCTTAGATTCTACTTGGACAGAACCAAAGTTTTCAGAAAGACAGAACAATTACTAGTGGCATATGCTGCAGGATCACAAGGAAAGGCTATCTCAAAGCAGACTATTTCTGCATTCGTTTCTGCTACTTACACCATGGCAAGCCAGTGCCTAAGGGCATTAGGCCACATTCAACCAGAGCTGCAGCCACTTCAGCAGCCTTTCTCAGGGGAATACCAACCAAGGACATTTTAGAGGCTGCTACTTGGAGTTCAGTGCACACCTTTACAAAGCACTATCATCTGCCACTCTACTCTAAATCCAGGGCAGGATTTGCCACTGCAGTTCTGCAGGGCCTCATAGCCGCTCCTAATGCTGTTTAGCTCCAGCCTCCCATCCGTAGCTTTGGGACTCTACCCAAATGTAATGACTGCAACAGTGAAACACGAAGAACATAGTACAGTTGTGTACACTTACCATAAATGTAGATGTTCGAGTGTATTCACTGTTGCAGTCCAGGTTACCCCCCCCCCCCTTCATCCCCCTTTCTTCTGATGGAACCTATCTTTTCTTCTCTGATTTATACAACCTATGTGGTGTATTTGCTTGTAGATGAAGGTAAATTTTATCTTGGTGCATGTATCTATATGTATATAAATTTTGGCTACCCTTTTAGGGTGCACGTGACATCTGGGGCAAGAAAAACTAAAGAAAATGGAGTCTGCCACATCTTTTATACCCCTGACGACCTGACGTCAGGGAAGGGGCGACAGCAGCCGACGCAGGACCCAGGACTTTGGAACTCAGGCCGACTGAGGGCAACCTGCCAGCAGGATTACCCAAATGTAATGACTGCAACAGTGAATACACTCTAACATCTACATTTATGGTAAGTGTACACAACTGTACTTTCCTGTTCAGCTTTTTGTATTGTAAGACAGTGGGGTATTTAAACAACAGGAGTTGTCAACGTGTATGCGGTCAAGAAGGCTATGGATGTGGATACACACTACAAACATTCTACCCAATGTCACGACTTTAAAAACTTTGCCTTCACTGTACAGGAGCAGGTTACCCCTTCTCATAGGGGTGGTGACTGGGAGAAGGGAACTATACTGGCAAATACTGCAGCTCCCTGGTATTAATGGTCTTATTTCAATTAAACCAATTTTAAAAACAAAGTCTGCTAATATATGAAAGAATAGGATTTTTCTTTTTAAATTTAATATATTTGTACTGCGGTGGTGGTGCTGCGGTAGCATTGTCGCCTCACAATTAGACGTTGCCCGTTTGATTCTCAGAGCGTCTTCTGTGTGGCGACATGCGTGAATGAGCGTTCCTTTGTTGAAGGTTGTGAGTTAGGCCCGGCAAGCCAGCATGTCAAAATCTACTGCCTATCATTAGCGGACCGGAGTTCTGCTGTGACAACCCCTAACCGGGAAAAGCCGAAAGAAACAAACAAACAAACAATTAAAGCTTACCAAGTTGTTTTTAATACTGCATGCTGCTAAACTTTTGTTGCATTTTTTTATACATTTTTTGATACTTGTTTTGTAAGTACTGTCACTTTAAATGAAATAGGGGTTGGTGCCTTTAAGGTTATATAAACCACTAGAACAGTTGCTACTTGATTTCTGAAGTTCCTGTTTGAATTGAATGGAATAAAAGTGCTTAAACTTGATTGCCTTTAAACATTAAACCTGGTTTGCAGGCCAAGTGACATCTGGCATGGCATTTTTTTGTTACCTTGTTTTATGCTGTTGGTTTTTGCTGAAAGATAACTTAACTTGATTGTGCTAGAGTGTTTACAGGCTTTGATAACTGGGCAGGAGAATGATACTCAAAGCTGTGCTTCAAAGAAAGTAACAGAAGCTTTCAAATGTAGAATTGAGCAGGAATTTAAATGATTGGAAATAAATGTTAAGAAACTGAGCGAACAGAATCTATGAATAGCATGATCAGTTTTGCGAAGCCGGTAGATCTTGCTTTTCAGTGGACATTTTACTTATCACTGTATTATGCTTTCTTCTCTTTAATGATTTGTATTGTAAATCTATGTTCATAGGTTCATAGGTTGGTACTAGGCTATCAGCCCTAGGGCCTATACAAGCCTAGCCATAACAATTCCCTGGCTATTTCTTCCCACATTATTTACTTTCCTGGACCCCTGTCTAGCAGGGCGACTGACGTGATCCCTGGGGTGAATTTCCTTTCTCCCATCCAATCGTCAAGGTTCCTCTTGAAGAGGTCCAAAGAGGCACTCTGCTTGACATGTATGGGCAATCTATTCCAGAGTCTGGGGAGTCTCTGGGTCAGGAACCTATCCCTCCAGCATGTTTTGTTTATTGTGATGACAAGGTTTAGATCCCTGGAGCGTGTATTTCTGAGGGATTGGGATTTCTTTAAGTGTAGCATGTCCAACAGCTCTGGGTTTGACATGGCCTTGTATGTTAAGCAGAGATCGCCTCTGAGTAGACGATATGCGACAGAGTATAGCTGGAGTTTTTTAAGGCGGTCAGCATAGGGC
>NC_056738.1:186296550-186549050 GCF_019279795.1 Protopterus annectens
TCCTCCTGAGGATTTTTTCATTTTCAGAGACTCTGCATTCCATGTGGGAGCACTTTAAATGGGAAGGCCAGGATTACTCTGATTCCGGGAAGAGGCTTAGGGAATTCTTATTTTACCCCAGCATTGGCCCTTAGCTATACCTCCTGTGTTGAATGTGGTGGAAGATGTTTTTGCAGAGGCTTCCCTGAACCCTGATTCTTTGCCTCCTGCTCCTGTTAAACCTGATAGGTACTATAGGGTGCCCAAAGCTCATAAGTATTTGTTTAAGAGTCCTAGGGCGGACCCAGAAACTGTTTCTCAAGGGCCTAAAGGTGTTACGGCCTCTGTGGTTAAAAATTCTGTTCCCACTGACAAAGAGGCAAGGGTGTTAGATAGATAGGGTAAGAAAGTGTATACTTCTTCCACTCTAGCCATGAGAGCGTTGAATTGTCGGTTTCACATGCTGAAATATCAAAATTATCTCCTTTCTCAATTGAAATCTAAGGTGGATGCTTTGGCGAAAGGTATTGATTGTAAAGACTTGCTGGATTTAGTTTATGTGTCTGAACAAGTGGGCAAGCATTCTTTGCAATGTGGTTTTGATGCAGTGCAGGCCTCCTCGAGGGTGGCTGCCACTAGTTCTGTTCTTCGCAGGCATGCCTGGTTGAGGGATCAAAATTTGGCTGAGCATGTTAAGACAAGGATTTTGGATGCTCCTTTACAGTCTGATGTGTTGTTTGGTTCGCCTGTGGAAGCAGTTTTAAAGGATATGGAGGACAAAGCTAAGTCTATGCAAACTGTTACAGATTTTTTGCAGGTACAGCCACCGAAGTTTAGTAGAAATTGGCCTGCTAGGGGGTGGACATATCCTGCTTATGATTCCCAGTCTAGGGGTAGGTCTAGACGTGGTAGGGGCAGGGCTCAAGGTTCTTTTTAGGCCTAGAACAGGGAGTTCACCTGCTCAGACTTCTGGTGAGGGCAGGGGTCAGTCCTTTCGTAAACAGACCCAATGGCCTGCCTTTTCAGCTGCCAGTAGATTCTCGTCTGGCAGCTCCTTTTGAAGGACAACTGTCTCTTTTCAAAGAAAATTGGGATTTAATTACTCAAGACAGATGGGTGTTGGACTTCATTCAGCCAGTCCCTGTATCAGTAAGGGGCCTAGGATTTTATTCTCGCATGTTCCTAGTACCAAAGAAGGGGAACACGTGGAGACTGCTTTTGGGTTTATCTCTCCTCAACACTTATCTGGACATTCCCAAGTTCAAGATGTTGACGTTACAACAGCTTTTACCCCTGCTGGGCAAAGATCACTGGATGGTAACTTTAGATCTCAAGGAAGCTTACCTTCATGTGCCTATCAGGCTAAGTTACAGGAAGTCTCTGCGGTTTCGAGCTGGAGATTCTCATTATCAGTTCTCTGCATTGCCCTTTGGCTTATCTACTGCGCCCAGAGTATTCACAAAGGTTCTGGCTCCAGTAATAGCTTACTTCAGGCTCCAAGGACTTCAAATCTATCCTTGTTTAGACGACTGCCTGATTCTGGCTCAAGAAAAGGAAGACCTTCTACAGCATCTGGAATATCTTATAGCAGTGCTAAGATGCCTAGGGTATTCTGTGAACGAAATAAAGTCCAGTCTAGTACCCTCTATAGTGCTAAGATGCCTAGGGTATTCTGTGAACGAAATAAAGTCCAGTCTAGTACCCTCTCAAGACATGTGCTTTCTGGGTGTGAGACTGAATACAGCAGCCCAGATGGCCTTTTTAACCCCGGACAAACAAAAGAGTCTGTCACTTTCCTTCCATCAACTATCTCATCGGTCCGTGCTGACTGCAGAGACAGTCCTTCAAGCATTAGGGTTCATGGCATCTTATATTCTGGTGCTTCCCAATGCCAAACTGCATATGAGGAAGTTACAATGGTATCTCAAAAAGGTATAGACACAGCACTGCCAGGATTTAGACACTGTCATTCAAATAATACCTTGCCTTCAAAGTGAATTTTTTGTGGTGGGCTCAGGAATGTCACCTAAACAAGGGACTCTCTGTGACCCGGCCAGAGGCGAGTCAGATTTTACTGACAGATGCCTCAGACTTTGCTTGGGGAGCTCATCTCAATGGAAAGTGGATACAAGACAAGTGGCCTGCCAGACTACAGCATCTACATATCAACATAACGGAGATGTTGGCAGTCCAGTTCGCATTGCTGGCTTTCAAGGAGTTACTTCTTCCAGGGCAGGTGTTGATTCTAACAGACAACACAACTGTCATGTGGTACTTCAACAAACAATGGGGGAACACATTTTTATCCTCTATGCAGGCATGCAATGATTTTATGGGAGACTGCGCTACGCTTGCACCTAACTCTTCAGGCAAGGTTTCTGCCAGGAGCACAGAACTCCTTAGCAGATGTGTTAAGCAGACGAATCATGGATCCCCACAAGTATTTCAGAAATTGACAGTGTCATGGGGAACTCCAGACATAGATCTGTTCGCTTCTCCACTAAACCACCAGCTGCCACAGTTTTGCACAAAGGGGTTTCATCACTCAGCTTGGAAAGTGGATGCTCTGTCTTTCAGTTGGACAAACCTTCATGTGTATGCCTTTCCACCTCTGCCTCTTCTTCCAACGGTACTGTTAAAGGTCAGACAGGACAGGCCAAGGATGATTTTGATAGCTCCAGATTGGCCTCGGCAACACTGGTACCCTCTACTACGGAGTCTGGTAAAGAAGCCTCCATGGCCTTAACCTTTGATTCCACATCTGTTATCCCAGCAGGACGGTCATCTGCTCAATGTCAAGCTTCACTCTCTTCATCTGACAGCCTGGCATATTCTGTGTTGAAACACAGCAGGTCTCAACTTCTTCAACAAGTTTTAAATGTGATTATGGAAGCTAGAAGACCTAGTACAAGGAAAGTGTACACAGCAAAATGGAAGAGATTTTTATTTTGGAGTAAAGCAAAGAATTTGGAGATTTCTGAGCCTAATTTAAGTATGGCTCTTCAATATCTTACTGAGTTACTGGACAAGGGTCTGTCCTTCTCTTCCATTACGATTCATGCTGCAGCAATCTCAGCTCACTATGATTGTGACCCACCATTGTTTTCGCATCCTTTGTTCAAGCAGTTTCTTAGAGGGGCAAAAACATACAAGACCCCCACGTAGAGCTCCTACTCCTGCTTGGGATCTCAATTTTGTGTTGGAAAAAACTTACTCTACAACCTTTTGAGCCTGCGGCTACTGCTGAATTGAAATTTTTGTCATGGAAGACTGCTTTTTTGTTGGCTATTACTTCTGCAAGCAGGGTGTCTGAGTTGCAGGCCCTTATGGCAGTCGAGCCCTTTTTGATTTTCCATAAGGATAGGGTATCATTACGTACTAATCCTTCCTTTATGCCTAAGGTGGTTTCTAGTGTGGCTTTAAACCAAACTATTCCTTTGCCTACCTTTTATGCAGACCCCCAAAATAAAGGGGAAAAGATTTTGCATACTTTAGATGTACACAGGCAATTGCGTTATTACTTAAGCTGGACTAAGGATTTTAGGCAGTCTCAGCAGTTGTTTGTTTCTTTTGCTTTGGGTTTGCAGGGCAAGCCTGTGTCAAAACAAACTATTTCTAGGTGGATTGGCTTTTGCATTGCATTTTGTTATTCCCATCATGGCAAGGAGGTTCCAGCTGGGATTGGCCTCATTCCACTAGGGCTACTGCCACTTCAACAGCATTTCTACGGGGGGTGGCAACTAAGGATATTTTGGAAGCAGCTACTTGGAGTTCAGTGCATACTTTCTCTAAGCATTGTCACCTTCCTATCTACTCTAAGTCTAGGGCTGGTTTTGCCACAGCTGTTTTGCAAGGCATGTTGTCAGCTCCTGCTTCTTTATGATTTGCCAGCCTCCTTACCTCTGCTTTGGGATTCTACCCAATAGTAAGGACTGCAGCAATGGAAGACGAAGAACATAGTACAGTTTTGTACCTACCATAAATGTAGATGTTCGAGGATTCCATTGCTGCAGTCCAATTTACCCTCCCTCCTTCCGCTCTGTGTTTAGGGGTGGTTGTGTAGGTGATTTACCTGCTTATATTTTTGTATATATTGTTCATGTTTTGGTGCAGGTATTTTGGGCCTTGTCTTTTAGGGTCTTCTGACATCTGGGGCAAGAAAAGACTGAGGATATGACGCCGGTCATGCGCATTAGTACCCTGACGTACTGACGTCAGTCTAATGCGCCCTGACCGACGTCAGCCTTATACTCTGGTATTCGGGCCGACTGGATGCGGACTATACCCAATAGTAAGGACTGCAGCAATGGAATCCTCGAACATCTACATTTATGGTAGGTACAAAACTGTACTTTTCATCCCTCATGGACATGAGGGCCATTTAGCAAGTACCACAGCAAGAGCAGGGGCAAGGATTTTACTCAAGACTTTTCTTGGTATGCAGAAAAGACAAAGCCTGGAGACCAATACTGGACCTGTCTATTCTAAATACATTTCTGGATGTTCCAAAGTTCAAAATGTTCACGCTGCAGCAGCTTCTGCCCATGCTGGGCAAGAAGGCTTGGCTTGTAACTTTGGACCTAAAAGAGGCATACCTGCATATTCCAATCAGACAATCTTGCATAAGATACCTCAGATTCATAGCTGGCTCAATGCACTACCAATTCTCTGCATTGCCCATTGGCTTATCTACTGCACCCAGGGTCTTCACAAAATGCCTGGCACCAGTAATTGCATTTTGCAGACAAAGAGGAATTCAAATATATCCTTACTTGGACGATTGTGTTTGTAAAAAGATTACTAATTTGCCTGGGGTACACAGTAAACGAAAAGAAATCAAAACTAGTACCCTCTCAAGAGATAATATTCCTGGGTGCAAGCTTAAATACAACTGCCCAGATGGCTTATCTCATGCCAGACATACAAAGGCAACTGACTTCTTACTTCAAAATGTTGGCAACAAAGACCCAGTTATCTGAAAGAAAAATTCTGCAGGCTTTGGGCTTCATGGCATCCTGCATTCTGCTAATTCCATATGCCAGATTGCATATGAGGAAACTACAATGGTAACTAAAAAGTGTTTGGACTCAACATTGCCACAGCCTGGAAACATTAATTTCCCTCATTCCTTGCCTGCAACAGGAGTTTTGATGGTGGGCACAGGCCTGTCACCACAACAAGGGACAGCCATTCACCCTACCCACAGCCAGGCAGTCAATAACAACAGATGCTTCAGATTATGCCTGGGGGTCCCACATGGCAGGAAAATTTATTCAGGGCACATGGCCCACAAGCCAAAGGCATCTTCATATCAATCAAAAAGAGATGCTAGCTGTTCAGAATGCCCTGACAGCTTTCAAGGATCTACTCCATCCAGGACAACTACTGATAAGGACGGACAATACTACAGTCATGTGGTACATAAACAAACAGGGAGGCACTCATTCCTACCCCCCCCCCCCTGCAGACAAGCCATGACTTTGTGGGACACAGCATTGACTTATCAAGTACACCTGCAAGCACAATTCCTGCCAGGAAAGAAAAATACTCTGGCAGATGAACTAAGCAGAAACCTTACGGATCCCCATGAGTGGAAACTGGATCCACTAGTCTTCAGCATGATAATAAAGAAATGGGGATGCCCAGACATAGATCTATTTGCCTCCCCTCACAACTGCCAACTACAGAGAGTCTGCACAAGGACTTATCACAAGCAAGCATGGAAAGTGGATGCTTTATCATTCAGCTGGAAAACCCTAATAGTATATGCCTTTCCTCCTCTGCCTCTCCTCCCCAAGGTACTCCTAAAGGTCAGACAAGAGAAGTCAAAAATGATTCTGATTGCTCCAGACTGGCCCCGCCAGCACTGGTACCCATCCTAAAGAGCTTGTCTCAAGGCCCAGCCTGGACATTGCGTCTAATTCCTCATTTACTGACCCAACGAAACAATCAGATCCTGCACAGCCAACTCAGAACCCTAAATCTGGCAGCATGGTGGATAATGTAGCAATTCAGAACACACCTCTCTCTAAAGCAGTGATGGATGTTATTTTGGAGGCCAGGAGGCCCAATACCAGAAAATCTTATGCAGAAAAATGGAAAAGATTCTGTGCTTGGAATAAGGCACAAGGAATTGACACATTTGTACCAAATATTCCTCAGATTTTGCAATACCTCACTGAGATGCTGGACAAAGGCCTATCCTTTTCATCAATTAAGATCCATGCCTCTGCTATTTCAGCTCATTACAATACGGAACCACCAATTTTTTCACATCCATTGCTAAGACAGTACCTCAGAGGGGCCAAAAACATAAGACCTACAAGGAGAGCACCAATACCTGCATGGGACCTCAATTATGTCTTGGAAAAACACACTGCCGCCTTTTGAGCCAGCCAATACAGCTAAAATAAAGTTCTTATCTTGGAAAACAGCTTTGCTGCTAGCAATAACCTCTGCAAGACGAGTCTCAGAGTTACAGGCACTCATGGCTGTGGAACCTTTTATCATTTTCCATCCAGATAGGGTTTCTCTGAGGACGAACCCGACATTTATGCCTAAGGTAATGTCCAATGTGGTCCTTAACCAAACCATTCATTTGCCTACCTTTTATCCAAACCCACAGAATAAGGGTGAGAGACTCCTGCATTATTTGGACATACACAGACAGCTGCGCTTCTACTTGGACAGAACTAAGGCTTTCAGAAAGACTGAGCAACTCTTAGTAGCATATGCTGCAGGATCACAAGGAAAGGCTATCTCAAAGCAGACTATTTCAAAATGGATAGGCCACTGCATTCGTTTCTGCTATTCATAACATGGCAAATCAGTGCCTAAGGACATTAGGCCTCACTCAAACAGAGCAGCAGCCACTTCAGCAGCCTTCCTCAGAGGAGTACCAACCAAAGACATTTTAGAGGCTGCAACATGGAGTTCAGTGCACACTTTTACCAAGCACTACTACTTACCTCTCTACTCTAAATCCAGAGCAGGCTTTGCCACTGCAGTTCTGCAGGGCCTAATAGCCTCTCCTAATCCTATTTAGACTCAGTCACCCAACCTCAGCTTTGGGATTCAACACAAGTGTAATGACTGCAACAGTAAAACACGATGAACATAGTACAGTTGTGTACCTACCATAAATGTAGATGTTCGAGTGTATTCACTGTTGCAGTCCAGGTTACCCACCCACCATCCCCCTTTTCTTTGCTGGGACTTATCTGTACTTCTCTATCCTATACAACCTATGTGGTGTATTTGCTTGTAGATGAAGGAAATGTTTATTTTTGTGCATGCATACTTATTGGCATAATTTTCAGCCTACCAATTTGGGGGCACCTGACATCTGGGGCAAGAAAAACTGAAGAAAATGGCATCGGCTGCATCTTTTGTACCCCTGGCGCACTGACATCAAGGAAGAGGTGACAGCAACCGATGCCGGACCTAGACTTTGGAATTCAGGCCGACTGCGGGTAGCCTGCCAGCAGGATAACCCAAGTGTAATGACTGCAACAGTGATTACACTCAAACAACAGGCAGCCGATGCCATCACATCAGTCTTTCTTGCCGAGAAGCCCGAAGCAGAAACAGTTCCCACGTGTGCCAGTTGGCCACTACCTGAGTTTTTGTTTCCAAATTGAAGTCTTCTAAAGCTAAGTACCCCATTGGGGATCCTTTTTCCTTGCTCTAACCGATGATAGAAAAAGTTAATTGTCTCACCTGTGAAAAGCAAGCACCACATCGAGACTTCCAGTCTTACTGTGTCACCTGTTTAGGACCAGACCACAGCGTCCCCCCGCTATCACATTTGTGCTTTGTTCAATGCCAGAACTATACATCAGGCCCTTATTGTAGCTAGATATTTTCACGCTCAGTCCTCGGATTCCGATATGGCTTCGGGAAGCCATCCAACTACCCATCTTCTGAAAAAACGTAAGGCTAAAGACAAAGACAGACCACACAGGTCCAAAACTGCCGACGACACTTCCGTTAAGCTAGTCATCAGTTCTCCGGTCCTCAATGAAGTGCTTTCACAGCATAAAACGACCAAAAAAGAAAGCCACTGGTATGAAATAAACGACCATGGATCCAGCACCAAAAAGTTTTATTGCACACAAGCCCCTAGCGCCTCGGCCTTCGCCGATGTTAAGAGTTTGTACACAAGTATAGAACACAAGTATGGTCTTAAAGCTATAATGCAACTATTAGGTAATAGCCCTTTGTCATTATATATTGTGGATCTTATAGATTTTTGTTTAAAAAATAATTTTTTTACTTTTGATGGACAATTATTTCACCAATTAAGAGGAACAGCAATGGGTGCGGCATTTGCGCCCATGTATGCGAATGCAATGATGAACCTTTTTGAGGTGGAATTTTTGTATAGAACGAAGTTTTTTACTAAATATGTTATTGGTTATTGTCGTTATATAGATGATTTCATTTTTATTTGTCAGGGTGGTGAATCAGAAATATGTCAGTTTAAGAATGAATTACAAATGAATCAATTTGGTTTAAAATTTGATGGTTTCCAAGTTGGGAATAAAGTTAATTTTTTAGATATAGTTTTAGAAGGAAATATAAATGGTAGGGTGGTGACAAAAATATTTCGAAAATTTGAAAATGACCTACATTTATTAGATGGTCGGAGTTGTCATCCTCCACATCTTCTTAATTCATTACCTTATGGTGAATTTTTAAGAATAAATAGACTATATAGAAATAATAATACAGTTAATGATGAATTAGATAAAGTAGCAAATATATATATTGAAAGGGGCTATGATGCTCATGAAGTAATGTCTTCGCTAGATAGTATTAAAAATTATAATCAAGATGTTCATAGGTTCATAGGTTCATACTAGGCTATCTGCCCAAGGGCATTTATAAGCCTAGCCCATAGTTATGTGGCTTTCGCCACCCCTTTAGTTTGAATAAAAACTATGCCTATCATTTTTCTGTGCCTCTGTCAAGCAGTGACACTGAAGTAATCCCTGGGGTATATCTGCGATCTCCCATCCATTGGTCAAGATTCCTCTTGAACAAGGCCAGCGAGGTGCTCTGCCTCACATGTACCGGGATTTTGTTCCACAGCATAGGGAGACTCTGGGTGATGAATCTGTCCCTCCAGCACGTTCTATTTATAACCGTGTCAAGGTTTAAGTCTCCCGCCCTTGTGGTTCTGAGGGATCTAGATTTTTGAGGTGAAGCATATTCATCAAATCTGGGTTTGACATGGCCTTATATGTCAGGCACAGGTCACCTCTGAGCAAGCGGTATGAGACTGAATAAAGCTGGAGTTCTTTCAGTCGGGCAGCATAAGACATATTTTTGAGACCCTTTATCCTTTTGGTGAGGAACTTTTGGGGCCTTTCAAGCTGCATCAGGTGTTTGGTCAGATACATTCGAGCGGGGCATTGTACTCAATCATAGGTCTAATGAGTGATGAGTACAGGGGACGATGACCTCCCTTGATCTAGATGTGAATCCTTCATGATCAGGTGGCGATATAGAAGGTTTTCCTAACTACTTTAGCAACATGAGTGTCAAGCGAAGACTACTGTCAACTTGGGTCCCCAGATCCTGATGACTTTTCTGTGCTCAGTGGATTGTCACCTATATGGTAGCTAGGGTAACCTTGTTTTTCCCGAAGGGTATGACTATGCATTTTTGGCGTTTAACTTCAGGCCATGGCTCTGGCACCAGTTATCTGTTTCTGTGAGGCCCTTCTGGAGGATATCTGTGTCAGATGTGTTTTCGACTATGGCCCAGTTTGCAGTCATCTGCAAACTTTGTCAGCCATAACCCTCCTGTGTTTGCTTGTACTTCAGAAAAGTAGATGCCGAACAAGAGTGGACCCAGGACTGAGCCCTGTGGGACACCACTTGTGACAGGCTTTGAGTCTGACATGGCTCCAGCAACTCTGACCCTGTGGGTTCTGTCGCTTAGCCAGTTTGCAACCCATCTTGTGATGTATGGGTTTACATTCAAGCTGATGAGTTTTTCGATGATACCTGAGTGGGGTATTGTGTGAAGGCCTTTGCCAGGTCGAGGTAGGCTGTATGGACTGCCTTTCCTCATCAATGGCCTTGGTGACTGTCTCAAAAGTCAACCAAGTTTAAGAGGCAGGATCTGCCTTTGACAAAGCCAAACTGGGTTGGATCCAAAGTCTGCAAGTTCCTATGTCTTTATTTATGAGTTCCATTATGATCCTCTCCATGGCTTTGCAGATAAGGCTTGTCAAGCTAATGGGCGGTAATTTCAGGGTCTGTGGAGGCACCGCCTTATGAAGTGGGACCACAGTCGCCGTGCGCCACTCCTTGAGTATCCTGAGGTGAGGCTAAGATTAAACAGCTGTCCTAACTGTGGGTTTAATTCCTCGTTGAGTTCATGAAGCACACAGCCGGGGACACCATCCGGTCCCATGGATGCTGTGTTTTTGCCTTAGTGAGGGCAGTTCTCACCTGGGCGTTGGAGATGTTTGGGGGCTACAATCCTCTGGAATAGATATCTCTCCTTTTGGGGAGGGAGGAGAAGTTTGCACTGAACCTGTCAGCCAGTATGTTAGCAATGTGTGTAGGTTCAGTAATTTTCACATCATTTTGAACTAATTCTGAGCATATCTGGGAGTTTCCTCCTAGGTTTCTAACATAGCTAAAGAAGGCCTTATGATTGTCTTTAGAGTCCTTGGCGATTTTCTCTCAAAATTTGCCTTGGATGATTTTATGAGAGCTCTTAGTTTTTTACTTATAATGATCAAAGGTGTCTTACCTTTCAAGGATTTTGCTCTATCTTGTAGTAGCTTCCTCCTTTTGTTGTAGAGCTTGTTTATGGCTGGGGTCCACCAGACTGGACGCATGCCTTTGGTACAGAGAGTCTTAGTTTTGTTTGGGATTGCCTGATCCATGCAGTCCTGTAGGTGCTGGTAGAAGGCATTTGTAAGTGATTCAGCGGTTTGAGTAATGTTTACCACTGGCTCAGGGGCCTTAAAGGAGACCACACTAGTTTTTAGAAGTGTGAAATCGGCTTTTGAGAAGTTTTTCACTGTGGTCTTTTTTGTTTCAGGTGGGGGCGGGATGAGGACCTCCAGCGAGATTAGTTTATGATCTGATCTCACCAGTGAGGGGTATACTTCCGGTGTTGAACATTTTGATCCCATGTTCGTGATGATGAGATCAAGTATGATGTTAAGTTGTCTATCTCGCCTTCATTCTTGCTGGATGGGTTCGGAGCCGACCTCGGCTCCGACTCGGCCACTCTAAAAGCTCGAGAGTTGGTTCCACCGGCTCGAGGCTCCCCTTATATCCCACAATGCTAGGCGAGAGTTACCTCAGATCTCGTTTGCCGCTACAGCTTCGAGGTTGGTTGCTTCTACCGGTTCCTGGTGAGTGTTAGCTTTTTATACAAAAAGTTACTCTTTTTTTTTTCCCCTTTTAACTTTAATTCTTCCTAAATTAGTGTAGGATATAGATCTTTATCCCCGACCCTATTTTTTCCTTTCTTATTAAAAGAACCGTTGGTTCTTCCCTTGGGCCTTTGGCCTTCCCTTCCCTAGGGTGTGTTTGTGTAGTTACTTTAACTTTTTTGTGCTTAATTATTAGTATTTTACTAAAATTGTTATTATTTTTAGTATTAATAATTTTTTCTGACAGGGTATAACTGTGTGTTTGGGTGTGTGTTAGTGTACACCTGTCAGTTAGGAAAATGTCAAAGGAAGCAAAGGTCTCTGGATTCAAGAAGTGTGATGCGTGCTGTCAGAAAATGTCTCTGACAGGCGCTCACACTTTGTGTCTATGTCTGGGGCCTTTGCACCTGCAGGACTCCTGTGCTGTGTGCCATGGCTTCAGCCCCAGGGTCCTGCAGGAGAGAAAAAACAAGTTGATTCTGAGAGGCTTGTTAAAACCAGAGGATTCCCTGTCAGTTTCAACAGGGAAGCCCTCTAAGGCATCGAGGTCTTGGCTCCGGCTTCTGAGCCGAGACCTCAGGTTGTTCAACCTTTGCCTTTATTGGCCCCGGCTGGATCCGATAAGACTCAGTTCACAGTTTCTGTGGCTTCCTCGCTCCGGCGGAGCCGAGGTTATCGAGTACCGTGTCGGCTCCGACAAGATCTTGAGCCGACAACCAGAAAGAGGTCTAGGTCACCTTCTCTTGGCTCCGTTCATTCGGCTCCAGGATCTCCCCTGCTGTCTGAGCGGGCCAAAGGTCTCATTCCTCTAGGTCATCGAGGCTTTCCGATCATGACCTTCAGAGGGTGGTGAGTCGACTACTTAAGTCGAGGCACTAGCCCAGATGCTTCAGAGCCCGACTCATCAGTCGGTGCCTGCCCGTCCATCAACTCTTTCCTCCTTCGACTCTTTTGAGTTCGGAGCCGGGTCGTGTCGGAACCGAGACTGTGGTCGCCGGGCCGAGACAATTGTCTTCGGCTCCGTCGTCGGCTCCGTTTTCTTCCGTGGAGGAATCTCGGCGCGGGGCCTCCCTCGTCGGCTCCGAGGGGGTGAGTGGCATCGGACCCTTGTCCGACCCCCCTCTCCCTCTCGGTGCTTTGGCGCTGGTGAGTTCGGCTCCGACATCGGCCTCGGAGCCATCACTGTCGGTGCCGAGGGGTCCTTAGCTCCTCGGGCGGGGACCTCTGGCTCTGCCTGACAGGGGTGCATTCGAGGTCATGCGGAGTGTGTTAGAGCCTGGCTCTACTCCACAGTCGGCTCCGTCAGCCCCTCCCTCTATGCTGCCTCAGGGTAAGTCGACTCACTCCCTCATCCCGGACCGCAGAGAGCCAGCTCCTCAGGAGCCCCTTTGGGGATTTCATCCTCTTCGAGGCCTCTCCTGATTTGGCAGAAGAGCCCCTCGGAAGAGGAAGTGCAAGAGGAAGCACATTGACTCACCTGAGTCTATCACGTCGGACACAGATCTGGATGATTCTGAGGGTTCCCCGTTCCCCTTCTGAAGATGTCTCATTTGCAGACATTCTGGAGATCCTTAAACAGAGGGGAAATTGGCCAGCCCTCAACCCTTCGGAGGACGAATCTGTGTATCTTGAGGCGTTTGGCTCTCGTCCTTCCACCTCCTGGGTGTCCCCTCGACCCCCTCATGCAGGTGGTTGGTTAGAAGGCATGGGCGGCTCCTGATTCAGTGGACCCCACTCCCAGGCGTCCCTCCAAATTCATGACAGCTCCATCAGACAAGCAATTTTATCAAAAGGAGTTTCTGTGGATGCTATGGTGGTAGCTGCCGCCACAAAGAAGGAACTGGCTGATCCTTCAGTGCCTGTCCATCCACCTAACAAGGAATCTAGGTCCATGGATAGCTACGGGAAGCGGATGTTCTCCTCAGCGACATTTACCATGCGTTCGCTGAATTACCTGTGCCATTTCACTCGTCTTCAAAGGGACTTGATCAAGGAAGCGAGTGAAATGTTGAAGGACCCTACAGCTGCGGGTTTCAAGAGAAAATGAACACGCAGCTGGCTACCCTAATTCCATTTCCAACTCCTCCATGCGCCTCCTCTCTTATGCGGCCGATGGAGCGAGCAGAGCCGCAGGAACAGGGGTAGCCTTACGTAGGCACGCCTGGATGCGGCTATGCAACTTTGCGGAACCTTTCAAGACGTCTTTCACGAACTCCCCTTTGATGGATCATCTCTTTTGGTCCTCAAGTGAAAGAAACCCTGACTAGGTGCGAGACTGATGGCAAGACCCTTTCTGCCATCGGAGTCCCTTTTACGACTGCTTCTAGGCTTTACCCCAAAGGCCAGAAGGGTGGAAAGATGTGGTTCCGTAAACAATCTCAAGGGACTTCGCCTGACGCAGAGTCGTTTTCCTACCAGAGGCAGAGGTGGGAATAACAATGGTAGACGTCGCCCTAGGGGCAGGGGGGGTCCGCAGAACCAGGGCAATCGGGAAGCCTTTCCTGACAAGCCCTTTCAGCATCCCTGAGGTGTTGCCCGACTGCCCATCTTCGGAGGCAGTCGGGGGAAGATTGTCACTGTACCCAGAAGCCTGGCTATCCCTGACTCAAGACAAATGGGTACAGTCCATCATTTCCGAAGGCTATTCTATCCCTTTCTTCGTTTTCCAAATCAGTCAAAATCCCTTCCAGATGTTCCACCCGCTCAAAGGGATATAGCAGCTTTGGAAATTTCAAAACTGCTTGCAAAAAGAGCAATTCAGCCAGTGTCAGCAGACCAACAAGGATCCGGAATCTACTCAAGGTTCTTTTTAGTTCCAAAGAAAACAGGGGACTGGAGACCAATTTTGGATCTCAGTATCTTGAACAGATCAGTCAAGAAAACAAGATTTCGGATGGTCACGCTGCAATCCATTCTTCCCCTATTGGGAAAAGGAAACTGGATGTGCTCTATAGACCTTCAGGATGCGTACTATCACATAAAAATGAACAGACGCTCCAGAAGATTCCTCCGCTTCAGGCTGGGAACCAGTCATTTTCAATTCAGGGCCCTGCCCTTTGGTCTCACCACTGCCCCCCGGGTGTTTACCAAATGCATGGCAGTGGTAGCTTCTCACCTGAGGCGACAAGGATTCCAGGTGTTTCCATATTTGGACGACTGGCTTCTCACAGCTCCCACCAAGCATCTCCTTCTGTTGGCCAGAGATTATACTTTTCGCGTTTGTCAAAAACTGGGTATTTCAATAAATTGCGAAAAGTCTGTTTTGTCGCCTTGTCGTACTATTACCTACATAGGCGCAAATTTAGATACTATAAACATGTCTGCAACGCTAACGAACCAAAGGATATCAGACATTCACAAATTGGTGTCACTTCTTCTCAACAACAACAGAGCCAAAGCCAGGTTAGTTCTAAAGGTGTTGGGAATCATGGCAGCGCCATACCTCTCCTCCCATTGGCCAGATACCACATGCGGATCCTTCAGTGGATGCTTTTTCTCAATGGTCATACCAGGAACTTCCAATGTCTCACACCATTATGATCACGCAAGCGTGCAAAAGCATCTCATGTGGTGGATGTCTTCCCCAGCTCCTGTCGGAAGACCATTTGTTCCACCTCCTCCAGTTGCTACTCTGACAACGGATGCCTCCCTGATCGGGTGGGGGCATTATCAGGGCAGGACAGTCCAGGGCACATGGCAACCAAGCGAATGCCACTTGCACATAAATGTTCTGGAGATGAGAGCAGTGCTTTTAGCGTTGCAAGCCCTTCAAGACTCTCTTCCCTTGGGAGCGATTGCAATCCAGACAGACAATATGTCTGTAGTGTGGTACATCAACAAACAAGGCGGAACCAGATCATACCCCTGTGTCGAGAAGCACTCAGACTGTGGCAATGGGCGATTTCTTCTCAGCGTTTTCTGATAGCAACGCACATCCCGGGAAGTCCAAACACATTGCGGGCAAGTTGAGCAGAGCTATACTCATGCCTCACGAGTGGTCTCTGAAAGACTCTGTAGTGAGAGAGATATTTCTCAAGTGGGGTCAGCCTTGCTGCGAACTTTTTGCTACTCCCCAAAACAGCAAGTGCAGAGAATACTTCACTCTATTCCCTTTACCAGGCCAACCCAGCAGAGACGCTCTAGTCCAAGTTTGGCCCCGGGACTTCTGTATGCATTTCCTCCTTTCCTCTGATCTCTCAAGTAATACAGAAAGCTATCGCTCAGAAGGCCTCATTGATCCTCATTGCTCCTTACTGGCCTCGACAAGTGTGGTTCCCCTTTCTACATCGTTTTCTCTTGGGCGACCGTGGCATCTGGACCTAGTTCCAGATCTTTTGATCCACCAGTCGGGTCAGTTTCATCGCTCCCTCCCTCTCTGAACCTCACTGCTTGGTTCCTCCAGTTCCAACCGTAGCCAGGCTTCCTCAATTATCTCACTCGGTTAGAGATATATTGATAGCTTCCATAAATCTTCCACTCGAAGATTTATTTGAGTAAGTGGAATCGCTTCTCATATTGGGCACAAGGAAAGGACATAGATCCTTTCACCGCTTCCATCCAACTAGTCCTTGATTTTCTAGCTGAACTCTTCCATGCAGGTTCATCTCCATCTACTCTTAAGGTTCAATTGGCAGCTATTTCTAATTTTCATGTGGGCATTTCTGAATCTGCCCTAATGTCCCACAAACTTTGCAAAGCCTTTTTGAAAGGAGTTTTTCTTCTCAGACCTCCTATAAGAAATCCTCCTTCTCCTTGGGACCTAAATTTAGTTCTTGCTTCTTTGATTCTTTCCCCTTTCGAACCTGCAGCTTCATGTTCCTTGAAATTATTATCATGGAAAACTCTCTTTCTGGTGGCTATCACATCAGCTAGAAGAATTTCAGAACTTCAAGCACTCAGTTGTCGTTCTCCTTATCTTTTGTTCCATAAGGACAGAGTTTCCCTACGAACTAACCCGTCCTTTTTGCCTAAGGTGGTTTCAACATCAAATCTAAACCAAAGCATTGACCTCCCTGTCTTTTTCCCAGAGTATTCAAATAGGTCTGAACAAAAATTACACTGCCTGGATGTTCATCATCAATTAAGGTACTACTTGGACAGGACGAAACAATTCAGAAAATCTGATCAGCTGTTTGTCTCCTATGCGGAAAGCAGAAAAGGACTTCCAGTTTCAAAGGTATCATTATCCAGATGGCTAACGTCTCTGATTACCCTTGTTTATGAGATTAGACACCAAAAACTGCCTAATAAACCTAAAGCCCATTCCACCAGAGCTTTGGTTACTTCTTTAGCCTTCCAAGACAGACTGCCTATTGACACCATTTGTGCAGCGGCTACTTGGGCTACTCCTCACACTTTTATTTCCCATTATAAGTTGGATTTAGCTTCTAGGCATAGAGCTAATTTTGGCTCCACTGTTCTCAGGAGTCTGTTCCGTTAGGCCACCCGGGACAAGGTGCTCGGAGCGCGGTCCCATCCAGCAAGAATGAAGGCGAGATAGACAACTTAACATATAGAAGTTATGTTCTTACCATAACGTTCCATGTTAGTTGTCTTCTTCTCGCTTCTTCTTCGTCCCACCCTCCTTCCCCTGGCCTGGACAGACCTAGAGGAGTTGTGATCGTGACCTCTCTTTCTACCACCTCTTTCTTAGTCATATGCTATTGTGCATATTTCTTATTTCAGGATGTAGGTCACCCTTTTCTTCCTGCTGTTAGAGGTGGATTCTATTTACAGTTATACTGTTATTGATATAAGCTGGGTTAGCTTACAAACGAGATCTGAGGTAACTCTCGCCTAGCATTGTGGGATATAAGGGGAGCCTCGAGCCGGTGGAACCAACTCTTGAGCTTTTAGAGTGGCGAGTCGGGCCGAGGTCGGCTCCGAACCCATCCAGCAAGAAGAAGGCGAGAAGAAGACAACTAACATGGAACGTTATGGTAAGAACATAACTTCTATTTTTCACCTCTTGTGGGGATGGTGACTAGTTGTTCCATGGCATTTGAGTTTATGAACTCCAGGAATCTTTGGGTTAGAGTGTTCGGGCTTGAGTAGTGTTCCCAGTCTATATTAGGGTAGTTGAAGTCACCTAGTATGATGGTGTTTGGAGATACATTTATCCCCTCCAATGTTTTCAGGAAGGCCATGTGAGGTTCCTGAGTTTGAGAGGGTGGCCTGTAACATGCTACAAATTGCAGAGCAGTCTTGCCTATGGTTAATTGCACCTGGATGGTCTCCGATGCATCGTGCGTTGCCACCAACCTTGAGGTGTGGGTGTCCTTTATGAATATGGACACCCCTCCTTTCTTGGTGTTGTCCGGATTTTGGGGCGAACGTATGATATGAGGTGAAACCTGTTAGTGCTGGGGTGCTCTCAGGAGCCTTGAACCAGGTTTCTGTCACAGCACAGACATCGATGTTCTCCATATTGAGAAGGGCCTCGAGTGCGTGCATCTTGAGATTGAGACTTCTGGCATTGAGCAGCATTACCCTTAGATTTTTCCTTTTTGGTGTTCTAGGGTGGTAGGTTTAGAATTTGAGCCTTGCCTAAAAAGGCACTATGGGGTGGCAAGAGCCTTTGCCAATATCCGAAGCCCAGGGTGACAGGTGCAAGCCGTCCCTTGAAGCAGCGTGGCTTGTCCAGCATGTCATCCCAGGCAGACAGACATTGATCCCCTTTGAATGACACCAGAATTTAAGCCAATTATTAAAGCTGATCATCTTATCACTGTATTGTGGCATCATTCTAGGTGAAGGTAGGATACTGCTCAAGGTCAGGGTCATACCTGCCTGGGCTACATAATCAGAGAGCTCCTCGGCGTCCCTTTTCATGTAGTCCAAGGAGGTGCGTCTCAGGTCGTTGACACCAGCGTGGACAATGACTGAGTCGCACTTGTACCTGCTGTTGAGAGACCTGAGTGCTTGCGTTATGTGGCGGATTCTAGCGCCCGACAGGCAGCTTACTGTGACCTTCTCCTTACTCAGTCTGGTGAGCGGGACGTCAGTGTGTCTGACTATGGAATCACCAATGACAAGTGTGTCTGGCATTTTGTTTGGCCTTAAGGGCTGTGACTGTTTGACACTCTGACTGTGTGGTCTATGTGTTGCATGTGCTGGGTCGTGAGGTGGTAGTTGTTTGGGTGTCTGCTTTGGTGGCCTCTGCTGTTTTGGTAAATTTTTGACCAGAGCCTCCGAGTATATCTTTGTGTGAGTATGTGTATGATTTGAAGTTGTGATGGTACCATGTGTGACTGGGTATGTATTGTGTGTGGTTGCCTTCTCCTCCTGTCTGGTCTTGCCAGTCCTATGTTGAGAGAGCTCAGCCTCCAGTTTGGCCGTATAGTTGCATCTCTCGCATGTATTTGTGTTTTGTGGGAGAAGGAGAGGATTGTCTGTGTACATGAGGCAATTGTAAGATTGCCTCAATATTCCCAGGTTCACCAGTTGAGCTGGAGAGGACACTAGCAACTGATCCCTCGACATACTAGAAGTAGTAGATAAAGAACTTTCAAAGGAGTCCGGGGGAAGTGGGTTTTGGGCTGGTGGGGTACTATCTATAATAAGAGTGCTTTATCAAGGTGCAAGTACTGTAGGAGTAAGTGCTAGGCTTTACAGATAGAGAATAGTCTACTTGGGAATCAAGTAGAGATGAACTTTTCAGTTATAGGATATGCTGGTTAGATCAGCAGTACAGTTTAGCGTGTTTTATAGCAGGGGCTGAAGGGAGCTAGGAATTGGCCCAAAACCAATGGACTACTAGTTTCTGGCTGAAACTTCACCAAATCGGACAAAAGGCGCTCAGTGCTTCCCACTCCCACTGGTAAGCAAAGAAACTTCCTCCTTCCTAATAAGGCAATGGATCAGTAACAGGAACTAAAAACAAAGCCCAGGGATCAGCAACTCTGAAACTGGACTACTCTAGTTCAGTAAAGTGGGAAAACAAGAGATTTTTGTTTTATTACAGAGATAAGGAAAAAACAGACAGTAAATGCTATAAATGCTGTAAATCGGCTAGCGCACTTTAGTGTGTAGCCTACAGAAACAATTTGCAACAATTAGTAACTTAAAGTGCAATAAACAGTGTAAAATGCAGAAATCACTTAAAGTAGCAGTAAAACAGGCGAAATGCAGTCGCTAGCTTAATAACAGTGGGAAAGCCACAAAAAATACTTATATCTGGTAGAAAGTCACTCTTTTAGCTCTCTGCTGCTTGGATCACTCTGCAGGCCACCACGAGGATCTGTGCAGAGTTGGTACAAGCTGGAAAACACGTGTTTAGCGTGTTTTATAGCAGGGGGCTGAAAGGAGCTAGGAATTGGCCCAAAACGACCAATAGACTACTAGTTTCTGGCTGAAACTTCACCAATTCAGACAAAAAGGCTGCTCAGTGCTTCCCACTCCCACTGGTAAGCAAAGAAACTTCCCTCCTTCCTAATAAGGCAATGGAATACAGAAGCAAAATGACAAAAAGAGAACATTTACTTGTTTTAAAGGAGATGAATTAAAACAGATTTTTATGGTTATAACTTATGATTTACTTTCCACAGAGGTTAGTAATATGATAAAATATTATTGGAAATCATTATTTAAATATAGAGAATTAATATCAATTTTTCCTAAAAATATTACTTTTTCATATAGAAGAGGGAGAAATATAAAGGATATGTTTGTTCATGCAGGTTTTTCAACACCGAAGTTAAATATGAATGTTAATGTTTATGTTAAAACAAAGGGCACATACTCTTGTGGCAAATGTATCTCTTGTAAGTATGTGAGTAGGAGTTTCCAATATATTAATGGTAAACAATTTTATGCCATGGGACTCTACTCATGCAATACAGAGAGAGTAATATATGCATTGAAGTGCCCTTGCAATATGTTTTATGTGGGGGAAAGTTAACGGGCTTTCAGAATGCGATTACAGGAACATCTGAGGGACATAAAGCATAGTAAAGTAGAAAGTCCTGTTGCCACACATTTTAAAAAGTTTCATAATGGTGATGCTAAGGGCTTATTAGCCACAGTTTTAGAGAGTTTGAGTACTTATGAAGGTGAAGAAAAAATAAAACAAAGATTGTTGTATAAGGAGACTGTTTTTATATTAAAGTATGACACTTTGGAGCCAAGAGGCATGAGCAGAGTGTAATTGGAGAATTTTTAATAGTTAATTGTTTAATTGATAATTGAATGTTTTAATTATTCTATTAATGATATGTATAAAAAGGTTTGTTAATCTTTTGAAGTTATTCTCCTTGAAGGCGAAGGCCGAGGCGCTAGGGACTTGTGTGCAATAAAACTTTTTGGTGCTGGATCCATGGTCGTTTATTTCATACAAGTGCTTTCACAGCCCCTGATGCCTGCTTCTATGGATTCACCGGCTGCTACCGAGACCCTTTTGGAGTCCAGTATGCTGTGAGACTCTTCTTCGACTAAGGATCCTGCAGATGTCTCTACCTTGGATGGGTCAGGAGCCGTTGAGCAGGCACCGGCTTCCGAGGAAGTGCTTTGCACTACCGATATGCGACAGACTGATGACTTCTTTCGCGTCTTCAGTTCTTTCGAAAACAACTGAGTTTGTAAGGCCCAGGGTACGAACCATACCACAAAAAACGACGACCCAAGTTCAAGCACCTACTTCCTTGCCTTAGTCCCAAATACTTAAAATGGCAGAAGACCTTATAATGCTTATTAGGGGAAGCTAGGCTACCCCTTCCAGAAGAAAAAGAAACTTGTCTCCAGTAGTCTTATCTAAACAGGAGTCCGATGACTCTGATGCATCTGAATATGAAGATATGCAACCCCTCTCTGCTTATGAGAATTCTGATGCAGAGGAATCCATCCCTTCAGCCTCTCCACCCGAGGACTTTTGCTGTGGGGAAATCCTACATATTTTAAGGGAGAATTTCCAATGGGAATGTCAGGACTATCCTCAGTCTAAAAAGAGACTCGGAATTCTTAGATCTACCACAGCACAGACCTCTGGCCATTCCTCCTGCCCTGAATGTTGTGGATGATGTTTTTATGGAATCCAGTCTGACTCCTGACACCCTCCCTCCTGCTGCCAGGAAACCTGACAGGTATTATAGAGTCACTGATTCTCACAAATTTCTTTTCGAAAATCCTACTGCTGACCCTGAGGTCATCTCTCAAGGACCTAAAGGAATCAAAGCAACCTCAGCTAAGAATCCCACCCCCTCAGATAGGAATTCCTGAGCATTAGACAGATGGGGTAAAAAAGTATACACCTCTGCTACTCTTGCTGTTGGAGCATTAAATTGTCAGTTCCACATGCTGAAAGATCAGCAACATACCGTGTAACTCCTCAAACAAAAAATATCTTTTTTACTTGCTTGTGCCAAAAATAAAGAGTTACAAGAGTTAATGCATTTTGCAAGTCAAGTATCTTAGCACACCTTACAATGTGGGTTTGATGCACTAGAAGCGTCTTGCAGGGCAGCAGTCACCGATTCTGTCATTAGAAGGCATGCTTGGCTTAAGGAACAGACCTTGCCAGACCATGTCAAATCTAAATTAGACCCCCCCAGACAACAGCCCCAGGGAATGCAGAGATCTAAGCAATGGAGTTCCTCCTCTTCAAAAACAGGGAGTGCAAAGTAACTACCCTTATGGTAAGAACTCACAATGACTTTACACTTCCACCCCCTCCCTCTGCCCCACATGCTCGTGCCCCTAGGAGGAAAACTCTCCTTCCACGCAGACAACTGGGCCACCATTACCAACGACCGCTGGGTCCTCAACATAGTGTCCCAGGGATACAGATTTTATTTCCACACACTGCCAACCCCAAAAGGGTTCCCAGTTCTTCTTCCAAACCAGTGGGCAAAGTCCAAAAAGCAAGTCCTTTCCCTGCTGTCTATGAGGGCCATAGAGCATGTTCCTGCAGAACAGATAGGCCAAGGTTTCTACTCCAGACTCTTCCTGGTACCCAAAAAAGAGGGCACATGGCGCCCCATCCTTGATCTATCCATTCTAACCACCTTTCTGGTGATACCAAAATTCAAAATGCTCACCCCCCAGCAGCTTCTACCTATGCTTTCCAAGGATGCTTGCTTAGCCACCCTAGACCTAAAAGATGCCTACCTACACATCCCAATCAGGGAATCATGCAGGAGATACTTATGTTTTAGGGCTGGATCTATACATTTTCAGTTCTCTGTGCTTCCCTTTGGCTTATCTACTGCTCCCAGTGTTTTCACAAAATGTCTGGCTCCCGCCATTGCTTTTTGCAGACAAAGAAATATTCACATTTACCCATACTTAGAAGACTGCCTGATTCAGGCAGACAGTCAGGAAGCACCTGACCTTTATAAAGGACCTACTGATCTCCCTGGGGTATGCTATCAGTGAAAAGAAATCAAAACTAGTTCCCACACAAAAAATTGTATTCCTGGGCGCAAGCCTGGACACAGCATCCCAGGTGGCATTCCTTACTCCAGAAAAATAAGCCTACCTGACAGGCTACTTCTCTCAACTAGCCACCAGAATCCACTTATCTGCAAGAAAAATCCTGCAAGCTCTAGGGTTCATGGCCTCTTGCATTCTACTGATTTCATATGCCAGACTGCATATGAGGAAACTACAGTGGTACCTAAAAAGCCTTTGGTGTCAGCACTCTCAAGACCTGGAAACTCTTATACCAATGATACCTTGTCTAAGGAAAGATTTTCTTTAGTGGGCAGCAGCATGCAACCACAACAAGGGACTTCCCTTCTCACAACCCCACGCAGCCGAGACCCTCACCACAGATGCATCAGACTATGCCTGGAGTGCTTACCTTGATGGCAGGTGCATTCAGGGCCAATGGATCCCAAATCAAATACATCTGCACATCAGCCTAAAAGAGATGTTAGCTGTTGAGCATGCACTGACAGCTTTCAGACCCCCTACTCTCCCCGGGGCTTCTACTGATCAAAACAGACAACACCACAGTGATGTGGTATATCAACAAGCAGGGAGTGACTCACGCTTATCCTCTCTGCAGGCTCGCCATGACCCTTGGCACATGGCTTCAGCCATGCAACTACACCTGTTAGCACAATTCCTGCTCTCTAAACTCACTGGCAGACAACTTGAGCAGAAACCTGATAGACCCACACAGAGCCTTCACCCTTGTAACCCAGAAATGGGGCATCCTGAAAGTAGACCTCTTTGCCTCCCACTCCAATCATCAGCTCAGCAAATTTTGCACCAGGGAACCTCACAGCGATGCCTGGAAAGTTAATGTTTTATCTTTTCAGTGGGTAAACCTCTCGGTCTATGCATTTTCCCCCTCTACCACTCATTCCAAGAGTACTGCTCAAAATAAGGGAGGAAAAACTGAGGGCAATCCTGATTGCCCCAAACTGGTCACACTAGCACTGGTACCTACTGCTGCACAGCCTGTCACCCCTGCCACCATGGCACCTACCTCAGATCCCAACACTCCTGACCCAGAGGAATGGAGAATTCATGTATCCCCAATTGCATACCCTCATCCTGGCAGCCAGACTTATTCCCTGACCTCTCCTCAAGTTGCCAGCCTACGGTCGTCAGTGGTATAAAAACAGGCAGCCGATGCCATTACATCAGTCTTTCTTGCCAAGGAGCCTGGAGCAGAAGCAGTTCACACGAGTGCCAGTCGGACGCTACCTGAGTTTTCGTTTCTGAATTGAAGTTGAAGTCTTCTAAAGCTAAGTACCCCATTGGAGATCCTTTTTTCTTGCTCTAACCGATGTCAGAAAAAGTTAACAATTGTCTTGCCTGTGGAAAGCAAATACCACACAGAGATTTCCATTCTTGCTGCATCACCTGTTTATCCCCAGACCATGACGCCCCTCGCTGTCACTTTTGTTCTTTGTTCAGCGCCAGAACTTTATGTCATCGGGCCCTTATTGTAGCTAAATATTTTCGCTCTCAGTCCTTGTATTCCGAGATGGCTTCGGTAAGCCATCCGATTACCAATCTTCCAAAAAAAGTAAGGATAAAGACAGAGACAGACTGCACAGTTCCAAAACTGCCGACGATGCTTATGTTAAGCTAGTCGTCAGTTCTCCGATCCTCAGTGATGTGCTTTCGCAGCCCTTGATGCCCACTTCTGTAGATTCACAGGCCACTACTGAGACCCGTTCGGAGTCCAGTATGCTACAAGACTCTTCTTTGACTAAGGATCCTGCAGATGTATTTACCTTGGGTGGGTCCAGAGCTGCTGAGCAGGCACCGACTTTTGAGGAATTTCTTCGCACTACTGATACTCGACACAAACCGACGACTTCTTTTGCATATTCAGTTCTTTCTAAAACTGCCGAGTTTCTAAGGCCCAGGGTACGAACTATGCCTAAAAAACGATGACCCAAACTCAGGCACCTGCTTCCATGCCTCATTCTCAAATGCTTAAAATGGCCGGAAGCCAGGCTACCCCTTCCAAAAGAAAAAGAGACTTGTCCCCAGTAGTTTTATCTGAACAGGAATCTAATGACTCTGAGGTTTCTGAATATGAAGACGTGCAACCCCTCTCTGCTTATGAGGATTCTGATGCAGAGGAATCAATTCCTTCTGCCTCTCCTCCTGAGGATTTTTCATTTGGTGAAACCCTACATACTTTTAAGGGAGCATTTCCAATGGGAATGTCAGGACTATCCTCATTCAAAAAAGAGACTCAGAGAATTCTTAGATTTACCACAGCACAGACCTTTAGCCATTCCTCCTGTCTTGGATGTTGTGGATGATGTTTTCATGGAATCCACTCTGACCCCTGACACCCTTTTTCCTCTCCCAGGAAACCTGACAGGTACTATAGAGTCCCTGACTCACACAAATTCCTTTTCAAAAATCATACTGCTGACCCACAGGTCATCTCCCAAGGACCTAAAGGAATTAAAGCAACCTCAGCTAAGAATCCCACCCCCTCAGACAGGGATTCTCGAGCTTTAGACAGATGGGGTAAAAAAGTATACACCTCTGCAACTCTTGGTATTAGAGCACTAAAGTGTCAGTTCCACATGCTGAAATAGCAGCATACCATGGAACTCCTCAAACAAAAAAAAAACCTTCCTTTCCTGTTTGTGCAGAAAATAAAGAATTACAAGAGCTTATGCATTCTGCAAGCCAAGTTACTAAGCACACCTTGCAATGTGGCTTTGATGCCCTAGAAGCATCTTGCAGGGCAGCAGTCACTGGTTCTGTCCTTAGAAGGCATGCTTGGCTTAAGGAACAGACCTTGCCAGACCATGTCAAATCAAAATTATCGGACGCACCATTGAAGAAAGACAATTTGTTTGGCACCAAGGCAGAAGAGGTCTTAAAAAAGATGGAAGGAAAAGCTAAATCTATGCAGACAGTAAGACTTTTTACAGGTCCAGCCTCCAAGGTTCAGTAGGCATTGACCCTCCAAGCACTGGTCCTTTCTGGCCCCCGCCAATCCAGCTCAGCCAAGACCCAGGGGAAGCAGACCCCCCCAGACAGCAGTCCCAGCGAATGCAGAGATCTAAGCAATGGAGTGCCTCCTCTTCAAAAACAAGGAGTGCTAAGCCAACCCCTTATGGCAAGAACTCACAATGACTACACCTCCACCCCTTACCTCTGCCCCCCTGCTTGTGCCCCTAGGAGGAAAACTCGCCTTCCATTCATACAACTGGGCCTCTATTACCAACAACTGATGGGTCCTCAACATAGTGTCCCAGGGATACAAATTTTATTTAAACACACTGCCAACCCCAAAAGATTTCCCAGATCTTCCTCCAAGCCAGTGGGCAGAGACCAAAAAGCAAATCCATTCCCTGCTCTCCATGAGGGCAATACAGCATGTTCCTGCAGACCAGATAGGCCATGGTTTCTATACCAGACTCTTCCTGGTACCCAGAAAAGAGAACATGTGATGCCCAATCCCCGCTCTATCCATTCTAAACACCTTTCTGGTGATACCAAAATTCAAAATGCTCACCCCCCACAAAAGCTTTTTCCTGTGCTTTCAAAGGATGCTTGGTTAGCCACCCTAAACCTAAAAGAGGCCTACCTACACATCCCATTTAGGGAATCTTGCAGGAAATATCTACGTTTCAGGGCAGGATCTATGCACTTTCAGTTATCTGCGCTTCCTTGGCTTATCCACTGCTCCCAGAATTTTCAAAAAATGCCTGGCTCCAGCCATTACTTTCTGCAGACAAAGAAATATTCCAATTTACCTCTACTTAGACGATTGCCGGATTCAGGCCGACAGTCAGGAAAAGCTGTTACTGCACCTGAACTTTGTAAAAGACTTACTGACCTCCATGTTGTATACTATAAAAGAAAAGAAATCAAAACTAGTCCCCACATAAAAAATTGTATTCCTGGGAGCAAGCCTGGACACAGCAGCCCAGATGGCATTCCTTACTCCAGAAAAACAAGCCTACTTGACAGGCTGCTTCTCTCAACTAGCCACCAAAACCCAGTTATCCGCAAGGAAAATCCTGCAAGCTCTAGGGTTCATGGCCTCCTGCATTCTACTCATTCCATATGCCAGTCTGCATATGAGGAAGCTACAGTGGTACATAAAAGGCCTTTGGTATCAACACTGTCAAGACCTGGAAACTATCATACCTATGATACCCTGTCTAAGGAAAAGTTTCTTTAGTGGGCAGCAGCATGCAACCACAACAAGGGACTTCCCTTCGCACAACCTCATGCTGCCCAGACCCTCATCACAGACACATCAGACTATGCCTGGGGTGCACACCTGGACGGCATGTGCATTCACAGCCATTGGAACCCAAATCAAATACATCTGCACATCACCCAAAAAGAGATGCTAGCTGTTCAGCATGCCCTGACAACTTTCAGACCCCTACTCTCCCCGGGGCTCCTAGTGATCAAAACAGGGAGGATCTCACTCTTATCCTCTCTGCAGGCTCGCCATGACCTTTTGGCACACAGCCTCAGCCATGCAAATTCACCTGTACCACAATTCCTGCCAGGCTCCCTAAACTCTCTGGCAGACAACGTAAGCCGAAACCTGCTAGACCCACATGAGTGGCAGCTTGACCATAGAACCTTCAGCCTTGTAACCCAGAAGTGGGGCACCCCGAAGGTGGACCTCTTTGCCTCCCACTCCAATCATCAACTCAGCAAATTCTGCACCAGGGAACCTCACAGCAAGGCCTGGAAAGTGGATACTCTATCCTTCCAATGGGTAAACCTCTCGATCTATGCATTTCCCCCGCTACCACTCATTTCAAGGGTATTGCTCAAAATAAGGGAGGTAAAACCAAGGGCAATGTTGATTGCCCCAGACTGGCCACACCAGCACTGGTCCCCACTGTTGCGCAGCCTATCACCCTTGCTACCATGGCACCTAACTCAGATCCCAACACTCCTGACCCAGAAGAATGGAAAATTCATGCATCCACAATTGCAGACCCTGAACCTGGCAGCCTGGCTTATTCCCTGACCTTTCCTCCAGCTGCCAGCCTAAGCAAGCAAGTCCTGGATGTTATACGTGAGGCCAGACACCTCAGCACTAGAAAATTCTATGCTGACAAATGGAAAAGGTTTTGCACCTGGATCCAAGCTAAGGGAGCTGAAACAGCACAGCCCTCTCGACCTCTCATCCTGGATTACCTAGCAGACCCACTACACCAGGATCTATCTTTCTCTTCTATTAAAATTCATGCCTCTGCCATCTCTGCTCATTACAGCATAGAGCCGCCTCTGTTCTCACACCCTCTCTTCAAGCAGTTCCTAAGAGGGACTAACAACTTAAGGTTACCCAGAAGAGCTCCTCCTCCAGCTAGGGACCTTAACTTTGTGTTACAAAAGTTCATCCTGCCCCCCTTTGAGCCAGCAGTTTCAGCAGAGTTAAAATTCCTCTCTTGGAAAACAGCTTTGCTTCTGGCCATCACTTCAGCTAGAAGAGTTTCATAGCTACAAGCACTCATGGCTGTAGAGCCCTTCATCATTTTCCATGCTGACAGGGTCTCCTTCAGGACTAACCCATCCTTCATGCCTAAAGTGATGTTGTGTGGCTCTCAACCAATCTATTCATTTGCCCACTTTTTTCCCTAACCCACAAAACAAGGGGGAAAGGATTCTGTGCTGTCTAGATGTGCACAGCCATCTCAGATTCTACCTGGACAGGACTAAATCTTTTAGAAAAACTGATCAATTGCTAGTCAGCTTCACTGCAGGAGCAGAGGGCAAGGCCATATCAAAACAAACAATCTCCAAATGGATAGTACAATGCATCCATTTATGCTACAAACAGCATGGGAAAACACCCCCAAAGGGGGTCAGGACACAGTCCACCAGAGCAACCTCTACCTCTGCAGCTTTTCTCAGAGGGGTCCTCACCAGGGACATCTGGAGGCTGCAACATGGACATCTGTTCATACCTCCACCAAGCATTACCACCTGCTTATCTTCTCCAAATCCAGGGCAGGCTTTGCCACCGCAGTCTTGCAGGGCATCCTAGCCAGCCCCCAGTCTTATTGACTGCCTCCACCCTTTTCTGTAGCTTTGGGAATCAACCCAAATGTGATGACTGCAACAGTGAAACACAAAGAACATAGTACAGTTGTGTACACTTACCATAAATGTAGATGTTCAAGTGTATTCACTGTTGCAGTCCTGGATGTCCTTCAAGGATGCATCTGCAGTCCTTACAAATGGGTTGTCCTGTCGTCAGGCAGCCCTTCGGTCGGCCGGATTCCAAAGTCTGGGTCCGGCTTCGGCTGGTGTCGCACTTCACCCGACGTCATTGCGGCAGTTTTCGGGTATAAAGGCATCAGCCGACGCCATTTTCCCCAGTCTTTCTTGCGCGTGGCCAAGCAGAAGCTGTTCGCAAGTGCCGGTCGGTCAGATCCAGAGATTACTTCTACGAATACTACGAAGACTTCTATAAAGCTAAGTACCCCGTTGGGGACTCTTTCTTGCCTCAGCCGATGTCAGAGAAAGTTAATAACTGTTTATCTTGTGGGAAACAAATACCTCATAAAGATTTCCACTCTATTGTATACATTGTTTAGGCCCAGACCACGTAGCAGCTTGTCTAGCCTGTGCTTCTTTAACCGGGACGCTGAGACGCCGCCGGACTTTGCTGAACAGATTTTCGGCTCCGATTTTGCCTACATTATGCCGTCGGATCCTCCGACTACACAAATAACTAAGAAACGCAAAGAAAAGGACCGACACTCGCGGTCCGCGGTTTCGGCTGAAACCACGGCCAAGCAATCCGCGAGTGTCTCGGTTTCGGCCGAAACCGAGCAAGCGGTTCTTTCTTCAGCCGACAACTTGCCTTCTACCGAGGCCTCTTCCATTCTGGTAGAAACGGCTTCTGAAATCCAGCCTTCTGTTGCGATTTCACAGGATTTATCAGACACCATTCCACTAGATATTTCTACTCCTGCACGTGGAGCTGCTAGGCCTCCTCCAGCTATGTCTATTAAGGCCTTTGCCAGGGCTAAAGCAGCCAAAACTTCCAAGCCAGTGCCTGCCAAGCCCCCTCTCACAGGCCCAGCACCAGCTCCCATATGCTTTCTTTGGCACAGGATCTCATCACTTTAATCCGTGGATCCCAGCCTCATCCAGACAGGGCCTCTCTCCCTCCTCCAGAAAAGAGGCCTAGAGCAGAGCCCCCTGAGCCAGTAGCCACAGATGATTCTTCTGATGATTCAGAACTTTCTGACCCTCCTGAGGCTTCTTATTCTCCTTACGAAGATTCCGATGCTGAGGAGTCCATCCCTTCAGCCTCTCCTCCTGAGGAATTTTCCTTTGGGGAAACCTTGCATGCTATGAGGGAACAATTCCAATGGCAGGGCCAAGATTTCTCAGACTCAAGAAAAAGGCTTCGGACCTTTCTACACTTACCACAGCATAGGCCTTTAGCTATTCCTCCAGTTCTATCTGTTGTTGATGATGCATTTAATGATGCTTGCACTTCTCCTGATACTTTACCTCCGGCTCCTGCTAAACCAGATAGGTACTACAGGGTCCCGGACACTCATCACCACTTATATAAGGCCCCTTTTGCAGATCCAGAGACTATCTCCCAGGGCCCTAAAGCTGTAGCAGCTACTTCTTCTAAAAACCCCCTCCCTCTGAAAGGGATTCCAGGTCCTTAGAGATGGGGTAAAAGTTTACACCTCTGCTACTTTGTCAGCTAGAGCTTTGAATTGCCAATTCCATATGATTCAATATCAAGAGTTTATGCTTGACCAGTTGACTAAAAAGCTGTCCTCTGAAGAATCTTTAGATAAAAAGTATGTTCAAGAAATGTTACATAACATTCAGCAGGTTAGTAACCATTCTTTAAAATGTGGCTATGATGCACTGGAGGCTTCCTTTAGATCAGCCATGACGGGCACAGTTATCAGGAGACATGCATGGTTGAAAGAACAGGCATTACCAGACCATATCAAATCTAAGATTTTGGATGCACCTATGGACAAGGTCAATTTATTTGGTGCCCCCGCACAACAGGTTCTCAAAAAGATGGAAGAGAAAGCAAAATCTGTGCAAACCGTAAAGATTTCTTACAAGTTCAACCTCCAAGGTTTAGCAGGAATTGGCCCTCCAAGAATTGGTCCTTTCCGGAGTCCTCTAAGGCACAAAGAGGCAGGAATAGGCTCTAGAGGCAGAAACCAAACGAGAGGTGCCTACAGGGGTTGCCAGTGGCAGGGTAACAACCAGCGAGGCACGGACACAGCCACCACCACTACAACAACTCAATCACAGTGACTTGGCGGTGACACCGCCTACCAGGGAACAACTAGAAGCACCCTTAGGCGAAAGCTAACCTTATTTTCAAGAAACTGGCACTGCATTACAAGAGAAAAATGGATTTTGCAAACTATAGACCAGGGTTACAGGTTCCATTTCCATACTCTACCAGGAAAGAGAGGAATGCCAAACCTACCACCTACTCAAAGGGCAGAAGCTCTAAAACAAATATCTCAATTATTAAGAATGAGAGCTGTGGAAAAGGTACCATCTATGGAGCAAGGGAAGGGATTTTACTCCAGGCTCTTCCTGGTACCAAGAAAAGAAAACAAATGGAGGCCTATTCTAGATCTGTCCGCTCTAAACACATTCCTCATTGTTCCAAAATTCAAAATGCTGACTCTACAGCAGCTTCTTCCCATGCTGGGCAAGGAGTCTTGGCTGGTAACTCTAGATCTCAAGGAGGCATACCTGCACGTCCCCATAAGACCAATTTGCAGAAGATACCTCAGATTTCTTGCAGGATCAGAGCATTATCAATTCTCAGCATTGCCCTTTGGCTTATCTACTGCGCCCAGAGTGTTCACGAAATGCCTGGCATCAGTAATCGCTCATTGCAGACTACAGGGATTCAAATCTATCCCTACCTGGACGACTGCCTGATACAAGCGGACAACAAAAACAAATTAACAGAAGACTTACAAAGAGTCATCTACCTGCTTCAAGCCCTGGGATACACAGTCAATTCAAAAAAGTCAAGGCTGATTCCATCCCAAATAATAACCTTTCTGGGTGCAGAACTGGACACATCCAAACAAATGGCATTTCTAACTGCAGAAAAGAAAGAACAACTTCCTCTCTACTTTTTGGCATTAACAAAGCAGAGCCATCTAACTGCAAGAAAAGTGTTACAAGCTCTAGGCTTCATGGCATCCTGCATAATCCTGGTCCCTCATGCCAGGCTTCATATGAGAAAGCTACAGTGGTACCTAAAGAATTTGTGGTCTCAGCACAAGCACAGCCTGGAAACCAAAATTCCAATGATTCCATGCCTGAAACAAGAGTTCTTATGGTGGGCACAGGTCTGTCAATCAAACACAGGACTGCCCTTCAGCAAAAGTCATCCATGACAAACTATCACGACAGATGCCTCAGACCTCGGTTGGGGGGCACACATGATGGACAAGTGCATTCAAGGCCTATGGACTCAAGACCAACTGCATCTGCACATAAATCTAAAAGAAATGATGGCAGTAAAATTGGCAATCCAGGCATTCAGACCTCTTCTCCACGAAGGCCAGCTGTTGATAAGAACAGACAACACCACAGTTATGTGGTACATCAACAAACAGGGAGACACACACTCATACCCCCTATGCCGGCTGGCACTAGATCTATGGGATGTGGCTCTCAGTTACAACCTACAGTTACAGGCTATTTATGTTCCAGGGAAGGAAAACATTCTAGCAGACATATTAAGCAGAACTATGACAGATGCCCACGAATGGATGCTGCATCCGGACATCTTCAAAGCCATCACAAGAAAATGGGGATTGCCACAAATAGACTTGTTTGCATCCCCATACAATCACCAGTTGAAGAAATTCTGCACAAGGACTTACCACCCACTTGCTTGGAAGGTGGACTCCCTATCCTTCAGTTGGAAAAGCATGACAGCATACGCATTCCCACCACTTCCTTTGATACACAAAGTGCTTCTCAAGATCAAAGAGGAACGTCCGAGGATCATTCTGATAGCCCCAGACTGGCCAAGACAACATTGGTACCCACTTCTGAGGAGCATGTCCGGGGAACAAATATGGAAACTACCACTGATCCCATTACTGCTGACACAGAACAACTACAACATTCTGCATCCCAGCCTAAAAACTCTGCAACTAACTGCCTGGAACATTACATGACACAAATTAGCACAAATTTATCCCAAAGGGTTAAGGACATAATCCTGGAGGCTCGTAGACCTTCAACAAGAAAGAATAATGCAGCAAAATGGAAAAGATATCTCACCTGGAGCGCTGCAAAGGAGCAAGATGTGACACTGGTGAACATAGCCAACATCCTGGAATACTTGGCTGAGCTCTACCACACAGGCCTGTCCTATTCCTCCATCAAGATACATGCATCAGCTATTTCGGCACAATACAGCTTGGATCCTCCTGTCTTCTCGCATCCTCTGCTCAGACAGTTTCTGAGGGGAATCAAAAATGTAAAACCTCCCAGGAAACCTCCATTGCCAGCATGGGACTTGAACTTTGTGCTAGAAAAACTGACTCTGCCTCCTTTCGAGCCAGCAGCTACAGCAGACTTGCAATACTTATCCTGGAAGACTGCCTTCCTGCTGGCAATAACTTCAGCAAGAAGGGTCTCTGAACTACAAGCATTAATGGCAGTACAACCCTTCCTGATCTTCCATCAAGATAGAGTGTCCATGAGAACAAATCCTACATTTATGCCTAAGGTGGTATCCAGAGTCTCTTTAAATCAGGCTATCCACCTTCCTACATTCTTCCCCAATCCACAGAACAGGGGAGAAAAGCTTTTACATACCTTGGATGTACACAGGCAATTACGCTACTACCTGGACAGGACAAAAACCAATAGAAGAACTGACCAGCTTCTGGTAGCTTATGCAACAGGAAAAGAAGGAAAACCAATTTCTAAACAGACAATTTCCAAATGGATAGGAAATTGCATTAGATTTTGTTACTCCTACCATGGAAAGAAAACTCCAGAGAACATCAGGCCTCACTCCACAAGGGCCACAGCCACTACCACAGCTTTCTTACGAGGAGTGGCTACCAAGGACATTATAGAGGCTGCTACTTGGACCTCCGTGCATACATTTGCCAAGCATTATAACTTACCTCTATACTCTAGATCCCGTGCTGGCTTTGCCACTGCTGTTTTGCAAGGGATCCTGACTACACCATAATCTATTCTCATTTCCTCCTCCCTAGTTTAGCTATGGTATTCTACCCATTTGTAAGGACTGCAGATGCATCCTTGAAGGACATAGTACAGTTTTGTACCTACCATAAATGTAGATGTCCGAGAGGAATGCATCTGCAGTCAGGATTACCCTCCCTCCTTCCCCTCTGAGGTACTCCTAGGATACTTACCAATCTTCAGCTAGCTTGGGGGGGATCTATTATGGTGTATTTGTTTGTATATATGTGCATACATGTTTATTTTGTGTTTGCTCTCTATTATTTGGAAACTTTGGCATTTATCCAAATTTAGCCTACCAAGAGGGCACCTGGCATCTGGGGCAAGAAACACTGAGGAAAATGGTGTCGGCTGATGCCTTTATACCCGAAAACTGCCGCAATGACGTCGGGTGAAGTGCGACACCAGCCGAAGCCGGACCCAGACTTTGGAATCCGGCCGACCGAAGGGCTGCCTGACGTCAGGACAACCCATTTGTAAGGACTGCAGATGCATTCCTCTCGGACATCTACATTTATGGTAGGTACAAAACTGTACTTTTCCCTCCCTCCATCTTCCTTGTCTCTCTCTCTCTTTTCAAGGAATTTTTGGTATTTACTTTCTACTGGTGGTGTTCCTCTGCCATAACCTAGCTCCCTATTGGGGGCTCCTGAAAGGGCAAGAAAAACTGATGTAATTGCGTCGGCTGCCTGTTTTTATACCACTGACAACCTAACGTCAGTCCTGGAATGAAAGCAACCAATGCAGAAATAGTAAGCCTCAGGGTATTCGGGCCGACTGAGGGCTACCCTCTGGCAGGATAACCCAAAATATGATGACTGCAACAGTGAATACACTCGAACATCTATATTTATGGTAAGTGTACACAACTGTACTTTGTCTTTCCCTCCCTCCTTCCCCTCTCTCTGTTATGGGTTGGAGTTGGCATCCTATTCTCTGTGTTTTACATCCTCACCCCAGCATAATTATTTTCCAGGTGTCCTGCATAGTGGCCCTTCTAAGGACAGCATGGGTCCTTTGTGCTCTTGTCCTAGAGTTTGTACTATTGTCCAAGAGTTTGGAGAATGAGGCTCCAGTCCTGGAGGAACAATAAAGATCTGAGAAATTGATGTCAGCTGATGACCCTCATGTCCTGATGTTGGAGGGTTGGGTATCTGCAGGGCCTGGAAGATTGAAAAAGTCTCTGGTGTTAAGGTCAACCAAGGACTTCCACAGTAGTAAATCTTAAGGAGATTTTTGCTGCAATAGTAAAAACACCCTGGCATTAACACGTATAGTAAGTAGACACAACTGTACTTTCTTGAATGTAGAAATTGTAGTAGAACATAGATCTGCAGTAACCAGTCTCTCTTGAGTATATCACAAGAGGCAATATCAAAAGCTTTTGATATAGTCAAGAAAAGAGAGAGGCTGCTATGTGATCATGGTTTGCATTTAAATTAATTATAATTTTCAGGGTATATAATGCTTTTTTCCTACTGTGGCCTGAGCCAAAGCCATATTGGCTTGGAGGACTGTTGTAAGTTCAATAAATCATAATACCATTTGCATCTTGCCACTACACACCCCGATGATGTACCTCCCTCTTTTAAAATGGCAGCTTAGGTTAAGGCATTGATGAAGTTGCATATGCTTATTCAGATGTTCTTCGTGTTTCACTGTTGCAGTCATCACCTGTGGGGTTAACCCTGCTGTGGTAGCCCTTGGCCACCCCAAATACCAGAGTTAATGTTTTTCTGCATCAGCTGCTGTCGCTTGTGATTGACGTCAGGTCATCAGTGCCATGGAGCCCGCAGCAGAAGCAGTTCACAAGTGTGCCGGTCAGTCGCTACCAGAGTTTGAAGTACAGCTGAAAAATTTCTAAAGTTAAGTACCCCGTTGGGGATCCTTTTTTCTTTCGCTAACCGATGTCTGAAAAAGTTAACAATTGTCTCATCTCGCCTGTGGAAAGCAGTTCCCACACTGAGACTTCCATTCTCACTGTGTCACTTGTTTAGGCCCGGACCACGCCGGTACATTGCCCTCTTCAACACGAGAACCATTCATCATAGAGTGCTTATTGTAGACAGGTATTTTCTTCTTCCGTCTTAGCATTCCGAAATGGCGTCCATCAGCCAACAATCCATAGACATTCCAAAAAAAGTAGAGATAAAGATAGAGACAGACCACACAAGGCTAAGCCTTCCAATGACTCTACTGCAAAACAGGTCATCAGCTCTTCGGAATTCAGTGAGGCACTTGGAGCCCCTGATGCCCAGTAAGATATCTACCCAGGCCTCTACAGAGACCATTTTGGAGTCTGGTATGCCACAGAAATCACCTTTGTCTTCCGAGCCTTTGGTTGTCTCTGCCTCGGTTGGGCCCAGAGCCACAATGCAGGCACCAGCTTCCGAGGAGGCCTTTCGCACTACCGAATCTAAACAAAAAAACAACATCTTCTCATCCGACTACTGTTTCTCTCAGACCGATGGATACTCTTAGGCCTAGAAGCCAGTCCACTCCTAGAAAATCTACCTCTTGCCACCATTCCAAGCCCAAATGCTTAAAATGGCAGAGGATCTTAAATCCCTCATCAAGGGCAGTCAGGCCACAACTTGTAAAAGGAAAAGACACCCTTCTCCTGAAATACTGACAAAACAGGTTTCTGAGGAATCTGACTATTCAGATTTTGAAGAGGAACAACCTCTTGACGGCTTATGAGGATTCAGATGCAGAGGAATCAATTCCTTTTGCCTCCCCTCCAAAAGACCTTTCCTGTGGGGAAACCCTTCACAACCTCAGGGAACATTTCCTATGGGAATCCCAGGACTTTCCTCAGTCTAGGAAAAGACTAAGAGAGTTTCTAGACCTACCCCAGCACAGACCCTTGGCTATCCCCCCTATCTTAGAGGTGGTGGATGATATTTTCCAGCTTAGCCCTTGTCGCCTTCCCACCTGCTCCCAGTAAACCTGACAGGTATTACAACGTACCAGAGTCTCACAAATACCTGTACAGAAATCCTGCTGCAGACCCGGAGGTCATTACACAGGGACCTAAAGGAGCTATGGTCAGTTCTGCAAATAATCCTATTCCTTCTGACAAGTATTCCAGAGCTCTGGACAGATGGGGTAAAAAAGTATACACCTCTGCAGCCTTATTTATCAGAGCGCTCAACTGTCAGTTCCATGTTAAAATATCAACAACACACGTTGGAATTATTAAAGCAAAATATTTCAACCTTTCCTGACTGTGCCAATTCGAAAGAGTGCATTCAACTTGTCAAGTGGCCAAACACTCATTGCACTGTAGATATGACACCCTAGAAGCCTCACGTAGGGCAGCAGCATCAGGATCTGTCATTAGGAGACATGCATGGTTGAAGGAACAATCTCTCCCTGATCATGTCAAGTCTAAATTGATGCACCCTTCGATAAGGGCCGCTTGTTTGGAGTAAAAGCAGCAGAGGTGCTTAAAAAGATGGAAGACAAAGCAAAATCTATGCAAACAGTAAAAGATTTCTTTCAGGTACAACCTCCTAGGTTCAGCAGGAATTTTCCCTCTAAGCACTGGTCCTTTCCTGCACCTAGCAGACAGGGGCAAAGTAAGCCCCGCAGGAACAGACCACCCAGGCCCCTATCCCAGGGACAGCAGAAAACAAAACAGTGGACCACTTCCTCACCAAAAGCAGGGAGTTCTAAGCCATCCCTCTATGGCAGTATGACAAAAACTCTCAGTGACTCCCTTTCCCCTCTGCCCTCCTTTCACTCACCAAAAGCTAGGAGGAAGGCTCTTCCTCTGCAAAGAAAATTGGCTTTCTGTTACAAAAGACCAATGGGTCTTAAAGATTATTTTTCAGGGATACAAACTCTCTTTCAATGAACTCCCAATTCCAGGAGGGTATCCAGACTTACCTCCAAATCAGTGGGCAGAGGCATTGAAACAAGTCCAAACTCTCACATCCCAAGGGGCGGTAGAACCTGTCCCCTCAGATCAAACAGGCAAAGTCTTTTATTCCAGACTATTCCTTGTTCCCAGAAAAGAGGGCACTTGGTGTCCCATCCTGGATCTATCCATTCTGAACACCTCCCTGGTGGCCCCTCCAATTCAAAATGCTAACTTTGCAGCAGCTACTGCCTATGCTGACAAAAAAATGCCTGGTTAGTGACCCTAGACCTAAAAGATGGCTACCTCCACATCCCCATAAGGGAATCCTACAGGAAATTCCTGAGCTTCAGAGCAGGCTCACAACACTTTCAGTTTTCTGCATTACCCTTTGGCTTATCTACTGCTCCCAGGGTATTCACCAAATGCTTAGCCCCGGCCACAGCATTTTGCAGACAGAGAAATATACAGATGTACCCTTATCTGGATGACTGCCTCATTCAGGCAGGATGCAAAGAAAAGCTGCTCCAGGACTTCCTCTTTGTCAAAACCCTCCTAATCTCCTTTGGGTTCACCATCAACGAGACGAAATCAAAGCAAACACCCTCCAGGAAGATCAATTTATTGGGAGCACTGCTGGACACAGCATCCCAAATGGCCTTCCTATCCCCAGAAAAGCAGAGCTTCCTGCCTCTCTACTCTACTTAACCGAGCTGGTTTCCAAAAGTCACCTCACTGTGAGGAAGTTCCTGCAAGCCTTGGGGTACATGGCATCTTGAATCCTCCTAATTCCTCTGGCTAGGCTTCAGATGAGAAAACTTCAGTGGTATCTAAAGAACCTTTGGTGTCACACTCTCAGCCTCTAGAGACCTCTCTCCCTCTGATCCCCTGTATAAGGGTCGAGTTTCTTTGTTGGGCAGGGGCCTGTGCCAAGAACAAGGGTCTTCCCTTCATCCTCTGCTCAACCAGACAGACCATCACCACCGATGCCTCAGACATTGCATGGGGCACTCACCTAGCAGGCAGGTGCACCCAAGGACTTTGGAATGCCCAGCACCTTCCCTTACATATCAACCAGAAGGAAATGAGGGCAGCTCAAAAGGCTCTGATATCCTTCAAACCCCATCTCAGGCCAGGGGTTCTCCTTATCAAAACAGGCAACACCACAGTAATGTGGCACATCAACAAACGGGGAGGACCCAATCTTACCCACTGTGCAGGCTAGTCATGAACCTCTGTCTGACAGCCTCCTCCTTGGGATGACACCTAATAGCCCAATACCTACCAGGGATCAACAACATCCTGGCAGACCACTTAAGCAAAAACTTACTGGACCCCCCAAGAATGGCAGCTCCACAGAAAAACCTTTTTGCAAGTCACTCAGGAGTGAGGAACTCCGGAGGAAGATCTCTCTGCTTTGCACCTCAACCGCCAAGATACTGATTAAGATAAGGGAGGAGTAGACCAAAGGCCATCCTCATTGCTTCAGATTGGCCCAGACAGCATTGGTACCCCTTACTGCACAGCCTGACATTACAGCCTCCCAGGCAGCTTCCCCTGATCTCAGACTTTTTGACTCAGGTGGCGGGGGAATGCGGCACCCATGCATGCAGACTCTCAAACTGTCAGCATGGCTAATGCTCTAAAGGCAAACAGGGGGCCCCTGTTAAGCAAACAGGTCCTAGACATTGTCACACAGGCCAGAAGACCCAACACCAGAAAAACTTATGAAGGGAAATGGAAAAGAGTCTGCTCTTGGATCCAGTCCAGTGGGGGCAATTCCTCACAACATTCCATCCCTTTTATCCTGGACTACCTAGTGGAGTTACTCAATAGTGGCCTCTCCTTCTCTTCAATTAAAATCCATGCCTCAGCCATTTCAGCTCATTTCGATACAGATCAGCCCCTGTTCTCACATCCTTTGATTAAACAATTCCTCAGAGGGGTTTCAAATATCAGACATCCCAGAAGGCCACCCACGCCAGCCTGGGACATGAATTATGTTTTGGAAAAACTAACTTTACCACTTTTCGAACCTGCTGAGATATCTCTCCTGGAAGACTGCTTTGCTCCTAGTTATCACCTCAGCCAGAAGGATTTTAGAACTTCAAGCACTGATGGCCATTGAGCCCTTCATCATTGTCCATGCAGACAGGTCTCCCTGAGGACTAACCCCTCCTTTATGCCCAAGGTGGTATCTAATGTGACTCTCGACCAACTTCTTGTCAGCTTTGCCCCAAGGGCAGAGGGGAAGCCCATTTCCAAGCAAGCCATTTCCAAATGGATATCATGCTGTATCCATTTCTGATACAGATTACATGGGTAACCACCCCCTAAGTCTATTCATACACATTCCATTAGGGCAGCCTCCATGTCCACAGCATTCCTCAGAGGAGTTCCCACCAGAGACATTTTGGAAGCTGCCACCTGGACTTCTGTCCATACCTTCACAAAGCATTACCACCTACCTCTTTACTCTAAGGCTAGGGCAGGGTTTGTCTCTGAAGTTCAGCAGGACATGGTGACCCATGCCTAGGTCTCTTAGTAATCCTACCACCCCTCTCCTCAGCTTTGGGAATCCTCCCACAGGTGATGACTGCAACAGTGAAACATGAAGAACATAGTACAGTTGTGTACACTTACCATAAATGTAGATATTCGAGTGTATTCACTGTTGCAACCCTGGTTTCCCTCCCTCCTTCCCCCTTATATCCTCTTTCCTTAGGGAGACATAAGCTTCTTACGGTGGCTCTTGGCCATCAGGATCACTTTACCATATTTCCTTGGGCTTCTGACTGGTTATGGAAAGAAAAACTGATGTAATGGTATCAGCTGCCTTGCTTTTGCAGCACTGACGACCTGACGTCATTCACAAGCGACAGCAGCCGTTGCAGAAAAACATTGAGTGTGTAGCTCGGAGGGATTGGGATTTCTTTAAGTGGAGTATGTCCAACAGCTCTGAGTTTGACATAGCTTTGTATGTTAGGCAGAGATCGCCTCTGAGTAAGGTGATATGCAACGGAATAAAGCTGGAGTTTTTTGAGACGGTCTGCTTAGGGCATCTGTTTGAGGCCAGTAATCCTTTTGTGAGGTATTTCTGTGGCCTTTCCAGTTGTTGTAGATGTCTTGTGACGTGCATACCAAAAGGGGCGTTGTACTCTATAATGGGTCTAATGAGTGATGAGTAGAGGGGAATAATGACCTCTTTTTTTTCTGGATGAGAAACCTTTTGTGATGAGGTGAGCCACGTAGAAGGATTTCCTGACCACTGTGGTGATGTGATTATCAAAGGAGAGACTACTGTCCACCAGTGTCCCAAGGTCTCTTATCACACTTTTGGCGTTAAGTAGACTACCACTTATGTGGTAGTTCATGGGTACAGAGTTTTTAGTAAAGGGGATGACAATGCACTTTTTGGCATTGAGCTTCAGGCCATGGCTTTGACACCAGGCATCTGTCTCAATGAGGCCCTTTTGTAGTATGTCCACATTATTAGGAGTTTTGATTATGGCCCCTAGTTTGCAGTCATCTGCAAACTTTGTTAGCCAAAGACCTTCTGTGTTAGCCTGTACTTCAGAGAAGTAAATACTAAACAGGAGAGGACCCAGGACTGAACCATGTGGTACTCCACTTGTCACTGGTCTGAAGTTGGATTTGGAGTCTGCTACTTTCACAATGTGGGTTCTGACAGTGAGCCAGTTGGCAACCCATCTTCTGACATAGGGATTTATACCTAGTTTAGTGAGCTTATCTATAATTCCAGAGTGGGGGATGGTGTCAAAAGCCTTGGCGAGATCTAGATAAGCTGTGGGAACCACCTTACCCTCATCTATGGTTTTGGTGACTGCTTCAAAGAAGTCAATCAGGTTTAGGAGACATGATCTGCCTTTTACAAACCCGAACTAGGTAGGGTCCAGAGGTTGGAGGTTACCAATGTCTTTGTTTATGAGTCCCATGATGATGTGTTCCATGGCCTTGCAGACCAGGCTCATCAGGTTAATGGGGCGGTAGTTCCCGGGGTTCATCATGGCTCCCCCTTTGTGGAGTGGGATAACTGTCATGGTGCGCCATTCAGTGTGCACAAAGACTGAGGTGAGGCTATGATTGAACATGGTACTTAGGTAGGGTGCCAGTTCATTCTGTAGTTCATGTAGAACGCAGCCTGGGATATTGTCAGGTCCCATAGATGCTGTGTTCTTGGCTTTGGAGAGTGTGTTTTTCACCTGTGCAGCCGTGATTACAGGAAATTTGCATTCTTCCGGTATAGAGATGGGACCTCTAGAGGGTGAGGGGGGGTAAAGTTAGCACTGAACCTATCTGCCAGGATGTTGCCAATATCAGTTGGTTCTGTATATTTAGTGCCATTGTGCTGTAACTCTGAGCAGATCTGAGTGTTGCCATTGATATTCTTGACATAGCTATAGAATGCTTTGTGGTTGTCTTTAGAGTCAGTGGCAATTTTGTTTTCATAACTAGCTTTGGAGGATTTTATAAGGGATCTCAGCTTCTTACTGAGGTTGACCAGGGAGTTTCTCCAGTCATGGGATTTTACTCTTTTTTGCAACAGTTTCTTTCTTCTGTTGTAGAGTTTGTTTATGGCAGAGGACCACCAGATTGGCTTCCTTTTTTGGAGGATAACATCTTGGTTCTATTAGGGATAGCATGATCCATGCACTCGTGTAAGTGCTCATAAAGTGCATTTGTGTAGGATTCAGCAGTCATACCTCTATTGTCCGTCAGCATGGGTGTCGTGAAATTTGCCACTTCTGTCCTAAGAAGTGTGAAGTTGGCTGTGGAGACATTTTTTACGGTGGTTTCCCTAATGGCGGGTGGGGGTGGGATGTCGATGTCTAGGGTGATTTGCTTGTGGTCGGATCTGATCAATGAGGAATTGACCTCTGGTGTGAAACACCGGTTGCCCGTGTTGGTAATGACCAGATCTAGGATATTGCTGCCCCTGGTGGGGGTGTGGATAAGTTGATCCAAGGCACTGGAATTTATGAATTCCAGAAAACGTTGAGCACATGAGTTGGTACATGAGTAGTTTTCCCAGTTAATGGTGGGGTAGTTGAAATCGCCCATTATTAGGGTGTTAGGTTGTACCCTAATATTTTCCAGTGTATCAAGAAATGAGGAGTGGGAATCCTGGGGCATGGTGAGGGATCTGTTGCAAACTACAATTTGGATTGGGGTCTTGCCTAGAGTTAGTTGCACTTGGTTAATCTTGGATGCATTATGTTGTGCAACTAGCCTGGAGGTGTGGATATCCTTAATAAATATGGACACGCCTCCACCTTTAGTGCTTTGTTCCGGGTTAGGTGGCTGAAAGGTGTGGTATGAATTATAACCTGGTAATGCAGGGGTGCTCTCTGGTACTTTGAACCAGGTCTCTGTCACTGCACAGATGTCGATGTTCTCCATTTTAAGGAGTGCCTCGAGTGAGTGCAGTTTGAGGTTTAGACTTCTAGCATTGAGTAGCATTACCCTCATATTTTGCTTGCACCTGTTACAGTGGTGAATTTGTCATTTGAACCTTGCCTAAAAAAGGCACTATAGGGGTGGCAAGAGCCTTAGCCAGTGTCCGGAATCCCAAGGGCGATAGGTGCAGGCCATGTCTGGCAAAGCATCGTGGTCTGCCGCTCATGTTGTCCCAGGCAGACAAATACTGGAGTACCTTAGAATGACACCAGAAGCTTAGCCAATTGTTGAAGTCAATCATTTTGCCTTTGTACTGTGGTATCATTCTGCGTGATGGTAGGATGCTACTCAGGGCTAGGGTCATACCTGCCTGGGCTACAAGATCATAGAGCTCCTCCATGTCTTTTTTCATGTAGTCCAGGGAGGTACGTCTCAGGTCATTCACACCAACATGGACGGTGACATTGTCATATTTGTTCTTGTTGTGGAGTGACCTGAGTGCGTGTGTTATGTGGCGGATCCTAGCACCTGACAGGCAGCTGAAAGTAACTTTATCCTTGTTTAACCTGGTGAGTGGAGCATCAGTGTGCCTGACTATAAAGTCACCTATGACTAGAGTGTTGGGTACGTTATGCCTTATGGGCTGTGGTTGAGTGGCACACAGAGTTTATGGGCTATGTGTCATTTGGGTTGTGTTGGGGGTGGAGTTTGCTTGCGTTTCTGCTTTGTATGTCCCTGATGCTTGGGCAGGTTTTTATTGAGAGCCTCTGCGAATGTAGGTGTGTGTTTTGTGTTTCTATGTGTGTGTTTTGGTGCTGCAGGTTTTGAGGGACTATGTGATGAGTGTGGTGTGGCGCAGTGTTTACCTTCTCCTCTTGACTTACTTCCAGTTTGGCTATACAAGTGCATCTGTCACAGGTTGTAGTGTTGGGTGGTAGGAGGAGAGAGTTGTCTGTGTACATGAGGCAATTACTGCATTGCCCCAAGATGCCCAGATTCATCAGGTGGACAGGAGAAATTACCAGGAGCTGACCCTTAAACATGCCTGGATAGGTGCTTATTTATTAAGTACTAAAAACTGCTTTCCTCTAGACAAGTGAGGAAAGTTGAGTGATGTAGTAATTTGCAGCTTATTTAGTGCTAACGAGTTCTGAACAAGTGCTGAGTTCAAAAAAACAGATTTGAGTGCTCAAACTAGAGAACTGGCTAGTTCTAAAAACAAAATTAAGCTAGAAGGCTTCCCTCCAACACAGAAAGGCTTGGGGGCTCAGAAGCCTACAAACACTCTAGACCACTTACAGGAAAGGCAGGAAACAAGCTTATTTTTTTTTCTTTCCCAGATGCTCTCTTTGTACACAGTAGGAGTGCCTGAAAGCAGAATATGATCTCACTGCACTCAGTTGAGTAAGCAAATGAGATGGGCCCAGAGGGAGTATCCAAACACAAATTTACAAGAGGGGTGGGCAGTTTCAAAGCCACTAAGATTAACACCAAAGCAAAACCAGGGAGGGTGGGTGGGGAACTAACTGAAAAAACAGAGTCAAAACCTCCAGTTCAGTTAGTATTCAATGCAACATAAATAAATCAATTAAAATGCTGTATTATTTGTAAAAAGTGCAGATAAATGGTACTTAAATTCTCTTATACGTCCAGTTGAATACAGCTAGAGCTTAGCTGGCCAAAGCTCAGGTTTTAAGCAGAAAATATTCCAAAATGTACGGATATCAATGAGTGAGACTTCCCCCAACTGCAATTACGGTCTATGCAGGAATTCTAACAGGCAATAAAATCTAGCAAACACAAACTGAAAAAGCAGAGTCAAAACTTCCAGTTCAGTTAATATTCAATGCAACACAAATAAATCAATTAAAATGCTGTATTTGAAAAAAGTGCAGATAAAAGGTACTTAAATTCTCTTATAGGTCCACTTGAATACAGCTAGATCTTAGCTGGCCAATGTACAGGTTTTAAGCAGAAAATATTCCAAAATGTACCACTTAAATAGGTAGTAACAGGATATCAATGAATGAGACTACCCCCGACTGCAATTACTGTTTCTGCAGGAATTCTAACAGGCAGTAAAATCTAGCAAACACTAACTGAAAAAACAGAGTCAAAACTTCCAGTTCCGTTAATATTCAATGCAACACAAATAAATCAATTAAAATGCTGTATTATTTGAAAAAAGTGCAGATAAAAGGTACTTAAATTCTCTTGTACATCCAGTTGAATACAGCTAGATCTTAGCCGGCCAAAGCTTAGGTTTTAAGCCTTCATTCGTTTTCATTTGTACTGTATTCCTTGCTTAGGCCCTGACCATGTCGTACCTTGCTGTCGGTTTTGTGCTTTATTTAATCAGCGCACTATCTGTCATCGGTATATTTTCGCCTCTAAATATTTCGGTTCTCGGTTTAATTATCCAGAAATGTCTTCGGTTAGCCATCCAACTGCTGGGATTCTGAAAAAATGCAAAGATAAAGACAGAGTCAGGCCGCCGAGGTCCAAAGCTGCCGACGATGTTTCTCCTAAGCCAGTTGCCAGTTCACCGGTACTCAGTGAGGCACTTTCGCAGCCCCTGATACCCGCTACTTTTGACTTGCAGGCCTCTACTGAGACCCATTCGGAGTCTGGTATGCTGCGAGATGCTTCAACTGTGGAACCTGCGGATGTCTCTACCTTGGATGGGTCCGGAGCCGCTGTGCAGGCACCGGCTTCTGAGGGTGTATTCAGGCCTACGGACTTTAATATTAAACCAACGCCTCCTTCTTCATTTAGGCCAAAATATCAAACCATGCCTAAGAAACCGATGCCCAGGCCACATGCTCAGGCTTCTATTCCTAAAAAATAAATGATAAGAATGGTTGAAGATCTTATGATGCTAATCATGGGAAGCCAACCTCCCCCTTCTGAGAGACCTAGGACTGAAGTTGTTTATGAATCTTCTGACCAGGATTCTGTTTTTTCTGACTCTTCTAATGATCTGGATTTGCCCTTATCTACTTATGAGGATTCTGATGCAGAGGACTCTATTCCCTCTGCTTCCCCTCCAGATGATTTTTCTTTTGGTGAGACCTTGCATACTCTAAGGGAGCATTTCCACTGGGAAAGCCAGGATTTTTCTGATTCAAAAAAGAGGCTTAGGGATTTCTCACTCCTGCCTCAGCATAGGCCTTTAGCTATACCTCCTAGACATTGTTGATTATGCCATTTCAGAATCTAGTTTGGCACCTGATTCTTTGCCTCCTGCTCCCAGAAAACCTGACAGATATTACAGGGTTCCTGATTCACACAAGTTCCTTTTTAAAAATCCTATTGCGGATCCAGAAACTATTTCACAGGGACCTAACGGCATTAAGGCTTCTACTGCTAAGAATCCTGCCCCCTCTGATAGAGACTCCAGGGCACTGGATAGATGGGGTAAGAAGGTTTACACTTCTACAACCTTGGCCATTAGGACTTTAAACTGGCAGTTTCATATGTTATATCAACAACATGTTATTGGATTGCTTAAACAGAAAATGATGTTGATTCCAGACTGTGCTGAAAAAGAATTGCAGGATTTAATGCATTCTGCTGAACAGGTTGGAAAACATACTTTGCAATGTGGATTTGATTCATTAGAGGCCTCTTGCTATTACTGGGTCTGGGCCCAGAAGGCATGCTTGGCTTAAGGAGCAATCTTTGCCTGATCATGTTAAAGCTGAATTGTTGGATGCCCCCTTAAGTCTGGACCGCCAGTTTGGCAACAAGGCTGAGGAAGTTCTTAAAAAGATGGAAGATAAAGCTAAATCTATGCAAACTGTTAAAGATTTCTTACAAGTTCAGCCTCCTAGATTTAGTAGGCACTGATCCTCTAAAAATTGGTCCTTTCCAGCCCCTTCCAGGTTTTCTCAAGCAAAACCCAGACACAGCAGAAACCCCAGGTTTCAGTCCCAAGGGACACTCAAGACTAAGCAGTGGGGGGGTTTCCACACCAAAATCTGGGAGTAGTAAGACTCCCCTATGGAAAACTGTCTCAATGACTTGCTTTTAAAACTTCCAAGAACTTCTCTGCTCCTTTAGGTGGAAAAGATTGGTTTGCAGGACAAAAACTGGGAACTCATTACCCAGGACAAATGGATTATAAATGTAGTATCCCAAGGATACAGATTTCACTTCCACACATTACCAACACCAAGCGGGTGGCCAGATCTACCCCCAAATCAGTGGGCAGAGGCCCAAAATCAAATAGTCTCTCTTTTAAACATGGGGGCTATTCAGTTAGTACCAGAAGAGGAAAAGGGACAAGGTTTCTATTCGAGACTTTTCCTGGTACCCAGAAAAGGCAATACATGGCGTCCAATCATGGACCTTTCTACTCTAAATACCTTTCTGGTGATTTCAAAATTCAAAATGCTGACTCTTCACCAGCTGCTTCCTATGCTAGGCAAAGATGCATGGTTGGCAACACTAGACTTAAAAGAAGCATACCTGCACATCCCTATCAGGGAGTCTTGCAGAAGATACCTACGCTTCAAAGCAGGCTACATGCACTGCCCTTTGGCTTATCTACTGTGCCCAGGGTATTCACAAAGTGCCTAGCTCCAGTCATTGCATTTTGCAGGCAAAGAAATATTCAAATATACCCATACCTGGACGATTGTCTAATTCAGGCAGAAAGCCGGGACATTCTTTTGAATCATCTGGTCTTTGTTCACAGGGTACTGACTTGTCTGGGCTTCACCATAAATGAAAATAAATCACACCTGGTACCCTGTAAACAAATTATATTCCTGGGAGCAAGCTTGAATACAACTTCCCAGATGGATTTCCTCACGCCAGAGAAACGGATTCATTTGACAACCTACTTCAAACAAGTGGCCACAAAAACCCAGCTATCTGCAAGGCAAATACTGCAAGCCTTGGGGTTCATGGCCTCCTGCATTCTTCTAATTCCATATGCAAGGCTGCATATGAGGAAACTACAATGGTATCTCAAAAGCCTATGGTGTCAACATTCACAGGATCTAGAAGCAAGGATTCCTATCATACCTTGCCTACGCCTAGAGTTCCTTTGGTTGGCAGAGGCCTGTTACCAAAACAGGGGACTACCATTCACATTATCCCCTGCCGCCCAAATCTTAACAACAGATGCATCAGACTATGCATGGGGGGCTCTCCTGACAGGGAAGTGCATTCAGGGCAAATGGAACCCAAGTCAAATGCACCTGCACATAAATCAAAAGGAAATGTTAGCTGTACAGAACGCTCTGACAGCCTTCAAGGACCACATTCTTCCAGGACAACTAATGGTAAAGATGGACAACACCACTGTCATGTGGTACATAAACAATCAGGGGGGTACACATTCTTACCCCCTCTGCAGACTAGCCATGGCATTGTGGAACACAGCCTTGAGCTGCCAAGTGAATCTACACGCTCAATTCCTGCCAGGAAAACTAAATACACTGTCAGACGGACTAAGGAGAAACCTCATGGACCCACACGAGTGGAAACTGGAACCAAGAATTTTCAACATGTTGACAAGCAAATGGGGGAGCCCAGATATAGACCTCTTTGCCTCCCCCCAGAACCATCAACTGGACAAATTTTGCACAAGGATTCCCCACAAGCTAGCTTGGAAAGTGGATGCTCTATCCTTCAGCTGGAAAAACCTATCAGTTTATGCCTTTCCCCTCTGCCTCTACTCCTACTCTCCAAGGTACTACTAAAGATCAAACAGGACAAGCAAAGGACAATTTTAATTGGACCAGACTGGCCTTGCCAACACTGATACCCACTCTTGCGCAGTGTGTCACGCTTGGCTCCATGGCACCTGCCTCTGACTCCTTCCCTGTTGTCTCAGCAGGAGAACCAGATTCTGCACCCTCAGCTGCAAACCCTGAACCTAGCAGCCTGGCTAATTACCTAATCTATCCTTTTCCATCCCTCAGTGATGGATATCATTTTAGAGGCAAGGAGGACTAGTACTAGAAAATCTTATGCTGCAAAATGCAAAAGATTTTGTGCCTCAGTGCCCAATTTACCTCAGGTTCTACAATACTTGACTGAGATGCTTTATAAGGGCTTGTCCTTTTCCTCCATCAAAATTCATGCCTCAGCCATTTCAGCTTATTATAGCACAGAGGCTCCCCTTGTCTCTCACATACTGCTCAAGCAGTTCCTCAGAGGGGTCAAAAATTTAAGGCCACCCAGGAGAGCTCCAACTCCAGCCTGGGATCTTAACTCTGTCTTGGAGAAACTCTCTCTTCCTCCTTTCGAGCCAGCTGCTACTGCAGATTTAAAGTATCTTTCCTGGAAGACAGGTTTCCTTTTAGCAATCACTTCTGCAAGAAGGGTATCTGAATTACAGGCCTTTATGGCAGTGGAACCTTTCATCATCTTTCATGTGGACAGGGTGTCCCTCAGAACCAATCCCTCTTTTATGCACAAGGTGGTATCCAATGTGGCTCTTAATCAGTCCATTCATTTGCCTACCTTCTTTCCTAACCCACAGAACAAAGGGGAATGGATACTGCACTCTTTAGATGTGCACAGACAGCTTAGATTCTACTTGGACAGGACTAAACCTCAAAGGAAATCTGAACAACTGCTGGTGGTATTTGCTGCAGGGACAGAGGGGAAAGCTATTTCAAAACAAACCATTTCAAAATGGATAGGCCACTGCATTCATTTCTGCTGTTAGCACCATGGAAAACCTATCCCACATGGCATCAGACCCCATTCAACCAGGGCTGCATCTTCCTCTACAGCCTTTCTCAGGGGCGTCCCTACTAGGGACATCCTAGAAGCTGCTATCTGGAGTTCTGTACATACTTTCACCAAGCATTATCATTTGCCATTTTTTCTCTAAATCCAGAGCTGGTTTTGCCACTGCAGTCTTGCAGGGCCTTATAGCTGGTCCTAATTCTATTTAAATTCCTTCTTCCAACCTTAGCTTTGGGAATCTATCCAAATCTAATGACTGCAACAGTGAAACATGAAGAACATAGTACAGTTGTGTACACTTACCATAAATGTAGATGATGTCCTTCATGGATGCATCTGCAGTCATAACAAATGGGTTGTCCTGTCGTCAGGCAGCCCTTCGGTCGGCCGGATTCCAAAGTCTGGGTCCGGCTTCGGCCGATGTCGCACTTCACCCGACGTCATCTCTGCTGGTCTTCAGGTATAAAGGCATCAGCCGACGCCATTTTCCTCAGTCTTTCTTGCCACGTGGCGCCCGAAGCAGAAGCTGTTCGCAAGTGCCGGTCGGTCAGATCCAGAGATTACTACTACCGAATACTACTCAAGACTTCTAAAAGCTAAGTACCCGTTGGGGACTCTTTCTTGCCTCAGCCGATGTCAGAAAAGTCAATAACTGTTTAACTTGTGGGAAACAAATACCTCATAAAGATTTCCACTCTTACTGCCTGCCTTGCTTAGGCCCAGACCACGACGTAGCAGCCTGTTCGGCCTGTGCTTCCTTCAACCGACGAACGCTTAGACGTCGGTCGGAGTTTGCTGAACAGTTTTTCGGCTCTGATTTTGCGTACATTATGCCGTCGGATCCTCCGACTACCCAAATTGTTAAAAAACGCAAAGAAAAAGGCCGACACTCGCGGTCCGCGGTTTCGGCCGAAACCATGGTTAAGCAAGCCGCGAGTGTCTCTGTTTCGGCCGAAACCGAGAAAACCGGTCAATCTTCAGCCGAATCCATGACTACTACTGAGGCTCCTGCTACCTTAGTTGAATCTGCCTCAGAAATTTTGCCTACAATTGTGGTTCCTAGTGATTTATCAGACACCATCCCTTTGGATGTCTCTACCCCAACACGTGGTGCTGCTAGGCCTCCTATAGCCGTGTCTATTAAGGCCTTTGCCAGGGCTAAAGCAGCCAAATCTGTTAAATCAGTGCCTGTTAAGCCCCCCTCACACAGGCCCACTTCAAGTTCACAAATGCTTACTCTGGCAGAGGATTTAATATCCTTAATTAGGGGATCCCAATCTCACCCAGACAGGGCCTCTCAGCCCCCAGAAAAGAGACCTAGAGCAGAGCCCCCCGAGCCAGTGTCCTCTGATGATTCTGCGGATGACTCAGACATTACAGACCAGCCAGAGGCTCCTTTTTCTACTTATGAAGATTCCGATGCTGAAGAATCCATTCCAGCTGCCTCTCCACCAGAGGAATTTTCCTTTGGGGAAACCTTACACGCCATGAGAGAACAATTCCAATGGCAGGGACAAGATTTCTCAGATTCCAGAAAAAGGCTTAGGACATTTCTGCACTTACCACAACATAGGCCCTTAGCTATACCTCCTGTACTGCCTGTTGTGGATGATGCATTTAATGATGTTTGCACTGCTCCTGATTCTTTACCTCCAGCCCCTGCCAAACCAGATAGATTTTACAGGGTGCCAGACACTCATCACCACCTATACAAGGCCCCACTTGCAGATCCAGAAACTATATCCCAGGGGCCTAAGGCAGTAGCCGCGACCTCAGCAAAAAACCCTATTCCTTCTGAAAGGGAATCCAGGTCCTTAGAGATGGGGGAAAAAAGTTTACACCTCTGCTACTCTCTCAGCTAGAGCTTTAAACTGTCAGTTTCATATGATCCAATACCAAGAGTTTATGCTTGATCAGTTAACTAAAAAGCTGTCCTCTGATGACTCCTTAGATAAGAAATATGTATTAGAAATGGTGAATAACATCCAACAGGTTAGTAACCATTCTTTAAAATGTGGCTATGATGCACTGGAGGCTTCATTTAGATCAGCCATGACTGGCACAGTGATAAGAAGGCATGCATGGTTGAAAGAACAGGTCTTACCGGATCATGTTAAAGCAAAGCTGTTAGATGCTCCTATGGATAAGGCCAGTCTATTTGGTACACCTGCTCAGCAAGTAATGAAGAAAATGGAAGAGAAGGCAAAATCTGTACAAACAGTTAAAGATTTCTTACAGGTTCAGCCCCCAAGGTTTAGCAGGAACTGGCCTGACAAAAATTGGTCCTTTCCAGACTCCTCAAAATCCCAAAGAGGCAGGAATAGACGCTCTAGAGGCAGAAATCAATCCAGAGGAGGTGCCTACAGAGGACGACAGTGGCAAGGCAATAACCGAGGCACAGACACAACCACTGCCACTGCAACAAGACAATCACAGTGACTTGGCTCTGACACCGCCTACCAGGGAGCAAATAGCAGCACCTTTAGGCGGAAAGTTAGCCTTATTTTCGAAAAATTGGCACTATATCACAAAAGACAAGTGGATTTTGCAAACCATAGACCAAGGCTACAGGTTCCACTTCCACACCTTACCAGTAAAAAGAGGAATGCCAAACCTACCTCCAAATCAAAAAACAGAAGCTCTACAGCAGATAGCGGAATTAGCAAAGATGAGAGCTGTGGAAAGAGTACCAATAACAGAACAGGGAAAAGGATTCTACTCCAGGCTCTTCCTAGTACCAAGAAAAGAGAAAAGTTGGAGACCTATTCTCGACCTGTCCGTCTTAAACACATACATCATTGTCCCAAAATTCAAAATGCTGACCCTACAGCAACTTCTTCCCATGCTGGGCAAGGAGTGTTGGCTGGTAACTCTAGATCTCAAGGAGGCATACCTGCACGTCCCCATACGACCAAATTGCAGAAGATACCTCAGATTTCTTGCAGGATCAGAGCATTATCAATTCTCAGCATTGCCCTTTGGCTTATCTACTGCCCAGAGTATTCACAAAATGCCTGGCATCAGTAATCGCTCACTGCAGACTACAGGGAATCCAAATATATCCATACCTGGACGACTGCCTGTTACAAGCGGACAACAAAAGCAAGCTGACAACAGATTTACAAAGGGTCATTTGCTTACTACAAGCCCTGGGATACACAGTCAATTTACAAAAGTCAAGGCTGATACCATCCCAAACAAGAACATTCTTGGGTGCGGAATTGGACATAGTAAAACAAATGGCATTCCTAACTGCAGAAAAACAAAAAGAACTCCCTCTTTACTTCTTGGCATTAACAAAGCAGAACAAACTAACAGCAAGAAAAGTTCTGCAGGCCTTGGGCTTCATGGCATCATGCATAATCTTGGTCCCACATGCCAGACTGCATATGAGAAAGCTACAGTGGTACCTAAAGTATTTATGGTCTCAACACAGGCACAGCTTAGAAACCGAAATCCCACTAATCCCATGCCTAAAACAGGAGTTCCTATGGTGGGCTCAAGCATGCCAGTCAAACCCAGGCTTACCCTTCCACAACTTTCAAGCAAGCCAGACCATCACAACGGACGCCTCAGACCTAGGCTGGGGGGCGCACATGTTGGACAAATGCATACAAGGATTGTGGACTCAAGACCAGCTGCACCTGCACATAAACCAAAAAGAAATGCTGGCAGTAAAACTAGCAATCCAGAAACTCAGACCATTCCTCAAAGAAGGCCATTTAATGATAAGGACAGACAACACCACAGTCATGTGGTACATCAACAACAGGGAGGCACTCATTCATACCCCCTATGCAGAATGACTCTGGACCTTTGGAATCTGTCTCTGAGCTACAACATCCAGTTACAGGCAATATTTGTGCCGGGAAAAGAGAACACCCTAGCAGACATGTTAAGCAGAACCACCTCGGATGCTCACGAATGGATGCTACACCCGGACATCTTCAAGGCCATCACAAACAAATGGGGAATGCCACAAATAGACCTATTCGCATCCCCACTCAATCACCAGCTCAAAAAATTCCGCACAAGGACATACCACCCACTTGCATGGAAGGTGGACTCTCTATCCTTCAGTTGGAAAGGCCTGACAGCATATGCATTCCCACCTCTTCCCTTGATGCACAAGGTACTGTTGAAAATCCAAGAGGAACATCCAAGGATAATCCTGATAGCTCCGAATTGGCCAAGACAACACTGGTACCCATTGCTGAGGAGCATGTCTCGGGGGAGAATGTGGTCAATACCCCTGATGCCTTTGATGTTAACTCAGAACAACTACAACATCATGCATCCAAACCTAAAAACCTTGCAACTGACTGCCTGGAACATCACATAGCAGCAACTGACCCAGACCTATCCCAAAGGGTTAAAGACATTATCCTTGAAGCCCGCAGACCTTCAACAAGAAGGAACTATGCAGGAAAATGGAAAAGGTTTGTCATTTGGAGTACTGAAAGAGGAAAAGATGTGTCGAACATAGATATTGCTAACATCCTGGAGTACTTGGCAGAGCTTCTAAATACAGGCCTGTCCTATTCCTCCATCAAGATACATGCATCAGCTATTTCAGCAGAATACAGCTTCGATCCACCTGTCTTTTCGCATCCTCTACTCGGGCAGTTCCTCAGAGGGATCAAGAATGTAAAACCTCCTAGGAAACCACCATTACCAGCATGGGACTTGAACTTTGTGCTAGAAAAGTTGACACTCCCTCCGTTTGAACCAGCAGCAACAGCAGATCTGCAACACCTATCATGGAAAACTGCTTTCCTACTGGCAATTACTTCAGCAAGGAGGGTTTCGGAACTACAGGCCTTAATGGCAGTGCAACCCTTCCTAATCTTCCATCAAGATAGGGTGTCCATGAGAACTAATCCTACATTTATGCTTAAGGTGGTATCCAGAGTGTCTTTAAACCAGGCAATCCACCTACCTACCTTCTTTCCCAATCCACAGAACAGGGGGGAAAGACTGCTGCATACCTTGGATGTACATAGGCAGTTACGCTACTACCTGGACAGAACCAAAGGTAACAGAAAAACTGACCAGCTTTTAGTAGCCTATGCAACAGGAAGGGAAGGAAAAGCAATTTCCAAACAGACAATCTCCAAATGGATAGGAAATTGCATAAGATTCTGTTACTCCTACCATGGAAAACCAATTCCACAGAACATAAGACCTCATTCTACAAGGGCTACAGCCACTACCACAGCTTTCTTACGAGGAGTGGCAACCAAGGACATTATTGAGGCAGCTACTTGGACCTCCGTGCATACATTTGCCAAGCATTATAATTTACCTCTATACTCTAGATCCCGAGCAGGGTTTGCCACGGCTGTACTGCAAGGGATCCTAACTACACCATAATTTTTCTTCCTCCACCCCTAGTTTGGCTATGGTATTCTACCCATTTGTTATGACTGCAGATGCATCCATGAAGGACATAGTACAGTTTTGTACCTACCATAAATGTAGATGTCCGAACTGGATAGCATCTGCAGTCAGGATTACCCACCCTCCTTCCCCTCTGTGGTACTCCTAGGGTATTTACCCTCCTAATAGCTAGCTGGGGGGGAGTCTCTTATGGTGTATTTGTTTGTATATATGTACATACATGCTTATTTTTTGTGTTTGCCTTCTACCTTTTTTTGGAAACATTGGCATTTATCCAAAATTTAGCTTTCCAAGAGGGCAACTGACATCTGGGGCAAGAAACACTGAGGAAAATGGCGTCGGCTGATGCCTTTATACCCGAAGACCAGCAGAGATGACGTCGGGTGAAGTGCGACATCAGCCGAAGCCAGACCCAGACTTTGGAATCCGGCCGACCGAAGGGCTGCCTGACAACAGGACAACCCATTTGTTATGACTGCAGATGCTATCCAGTTCGGACATCTACATTTATGGTAGGTACAAAACTGTACTTTCAAGTGTATTTACTGTTGCAGTCCTGGTTACCCTCCCTCCAGCCCCCTTTCTTCTCTTGGCTTTACCTCTACTCTTACTTACTATGCTCAAAAAGCTTTTTGGTGTGTTTGCTTTTTTGTTAGCGGTATATCCTTGTATTTATAGATTTAATTGCTTCTCATTAGGGAGGCACCTGACATCTGGGGCAAGAAAAACTGATGTAATGGCGTCAGCTGCATGTTTTATACCCCTGATGACCTGACGTCATGGAAGAAGGGACAGCAACTGACACAGGACCCAAGACTTTGTTAATCAGGCCAACTGAGGGCTACTGCAAGTAGATAACCCAAATGTAATGACTGCAACAGTGAATACATTCGAACATCTACATTTATGGTAAGTGTACACAACTGTACTTTCTAATGTTTGTGGAGCATTTTGTCTTGTAAGTGATCAAGGAGGGCTTGGTCTGTATTGGAAGTGAATGCAAGACTTAAATTTTCTTGTAATAGTATATGAGAAAGAGATTGTAAAGAGAGGGCTTCAAGCCTCTCATTTGTCAAGGACCTTTATGTAAGTGTCTTTAGTAGGAACTGCTGGGGCCTTTCTAGCTGTGAGATGTATGAACAGGCACATACGAAAGAGGAATTGTACTCTGTAATTGCTCATATTAGAACAGAATATGGAGGCATGATCACCTATTTTGACCGGGATGAGAAACTTTAGATATCACTTGATTTCCTTCCGTATCACTGTTGCAGTATTATTTACGAAAGGGATCCCCTGCCAAGGGTAGCCCAATGTCCGGCCAGTGTATTGAAGTCTTAGGTTTTCAAGGGATGACTTACATCACATGTATGCTCCCCTTTCATGGCATAGGGCATAAAGGTGACGTACGGATGTACATATCTCAGAACTTCTTTGTCATCAGTATGAATGCCATCTTTGATCATCGGTCTGAATGTTCCTTCACCTCTGGTGCTCTTTTTTTTAAAGGAGCGGATATCAGTTCCATCCTTGAAGCTGCTACATAGACCTCTGTCCAAACCTTAAAAATTGGATGTTGCTTCCGGAGCAAGAGCTGGCTTTGCTAGAGCTGTCCTGCATGGGTTTCTTGAGGGTTTTTCTGGGCCTTCCTCCTCCCAAATTTCATTTTGAGCTTTTGTACTCTGCCTTTAGTAAACTATCCTGCAACAGTGATATGGAAGGACATAGTACAGTTGTGTAAAATCTTACCACAACATTAGATGTCCTTCTCTTCACTGTTGCCGTATTCACTCCCTCCGCCCACTTTTTGTCTTTTCCTTCTTTTTTTTTCTTTTTCTTCTGGATGCATATGATGTTCTTTGTGTTTCACTGTTGCAGTCGTTACATTTGAGTTATCTGCTTGCAGGTAGCCCTCAGTCAGCCTGATTATCAAAGTCTTGGGTCCTGCGTCGGTTGCTGTCTCATCTTCCATGACGTCAGGGGTATAAAGCATACAGCTGATGCCATTACATCAGTCTTTCTTGCCTTGCAGTGCCCAAAGCAGAAGCAGTTTGCAAGTGCCGGTCGGCCGACTCCTGAAATTTTCATTTTTGAGTTTCAAATCTGAAGTCTTCAACAAAGCTAAGTACCCCATTGGGGATCCTTTTTCTTGCTGTTAACCAATGTCAGTAAAAGTTAACAATTGTATTTCTTGTGGAAAGCAAATACCTCATAAAGATTTTCATTCGTATTGCATACCTTGTTTAGGCCCAGACCACGACAGCCCTCGCTGTTGGTTTTGTGCCTTATTTAAACCTCAAACTGTTCATCGTCGTTCATTTTCGCATCTAAATATTTTGATACTCAGTTCAATTATCCAGAAATGGCTTCGGTAAGCTACCCGACTACCGACATTCCGAAAAAGTGCAAAGATAAAAACAGACAGACCGCATAGGTCCAAAGCTGCCGACGATGCTCATTACAGCCGAGTGATGTCTGCAGGTTTTGCTGCAATTACTTCCTACTGCTACTCCAGGCGTCACATATTTTCTGTTCATATTTGCATTAATAATTCCAAACCCATGCTACATATAATGTATCAAAATATTTTATCTTGAAGCATATATGATTGCAAACACAATTGTATTGATAGATGACCTCTGTCAATAAGTATTTGTTAGAACTGTAAGGTGATAACGTCATTTTTTAAAGGCTGAAGCCACACCCACTAGGAGTTAAAGGTACACATTCAAAAGAGCTCTACTGGGTGGAATGAGTTAAGGTAGTCGCCAGTTTGCCAGTACTCAGTGAGGTGCTTTCGCAGCCCCTGATACCTGCTATTTCAGATTTGCAGGCCTCTACTGAGACCCATTCAGAGTCCGGTATGCTGCGAGATGCTTCTTCGACTGTGGAACCTGTGGATGTCTCTACCTTGGATGGGTCCAGAGCCGCTGTGCAGGCACCGGCTTCTGAGGGTGGATTCAGGCTTACTGACTTGCATATTAAACCAATGCCATCTTCTTCTTCAAGGCCTAAAAATCGATCCACGCCTAGAAAACCAATGCCCAGACCGCATGGTCAGGCCCTTATGCCTAAAAAAACAATTGATAAGAATGGCTGAAGACCTTATTACTCTAATCAGGGGAAGCCACCCTTCTCCGTCTTAGAGACCTAGGACTGATTTAACTTCTGATTCTTCTGATCTGGATTCTGAAATTTCTGATGTTATGTAGTTCTATCTCGCCTACATTCTTACCCGTGGGTTCGGAGCCAAATATCGGCTCCGACTCGGCCGATTTTACTAGCTCGAAATCTCTCATTGGCTGGGATAAGCAGGTATCCCATGGTGCACTGCTCCATATCCCCAGATCTCATTTGCCGCTCATGTAGCTCGGACGTGGTCTCGCTTGGCTGTGGCTAAGTAACCCCTCTTTTCTTGTATTGAAGAAAGTTTTGATTGCTATCAAAAGCTATTTTCATTGCTATTTGTCTAAGTTGTCTAGAGTTGTCTAATTATGTCGAGTTTGGTGATTGTGTGATTGTTGTGTGGTATCCCACTGGCTGTTCCTCGGGCTAGGCCCTTTTCAGTTGGAGGGCTTAGTTCTCCTTGATTTGCCTTTTGTGTCAGAACGATCTAGACCATTTAAGTTAGAGGTTTGGACATTTCCTTCCTCCTTGTGTGCTTTGTTCAATCCCCTTTTAAGAGCTTGCAGTTGGTTTTGTGTGTTTGATCACTGCTTAGTGTTGGCTACTGTTAGCTTTGTTCCCGCCTCTTGGTAGTAGACACCTGTGTGTTTTTTTCTTTCAGACTTGGTTTTGCACTGTGGGCATTGTAATTAAGATGTCTAAGGATATCAAGGAGCACAAACCTTCGGGTTTTAAGAAGTGCTCTAAATGTGGGTATAAAATGTCCATTACAGATGGGCATTCCATTTGTGTTTATTGTTTGGGAGCCATCCATCTGCAGGAATCCTGCAGTTTTTGCCACACATTCAGTCCTAGAGTTCTCCAAGAGAGAAAGAATAAGCTAATTTTAAAGGGACTATTGGAAACCCTCTTTTGAAGAGGCTATGGACTCGTCTTCCACTGGAAAGTCAAAATCTGGCAAGTCAAAAAAGAGATCTCCAGCTCCGTCAGCCTCATCGGAGCCTCCAGAGAAAATCTCTAAAACTGTATCGACCTCCTCGGCTCCACTGTCCTCGGGGCAGAAGGAAGGATCAATATTGACGGAACCGGCGTCGGCTCCAATTGTATTGGAACCTCCTAGGAGTCGATCGTGCAGTCTCAGACCAGCTTCTCCTGAAAAGAGATCTCATTCTCCATCCCTGTCCTCCAAATCCTCCAGGACCCTTTCGGATGTGGATGTTGATAGGGTGGTTCCGAGGCTCCTCTAGTCACCGGTTTTAGCGAAATTGTTTTCGGCTCTGACCCAGTCGGCTTCAGAGCCCATCCCGACCCCGTCTTCGATCATTCCTCCTCCGAGCGCATCTCTGTCTTCGGAGCCGGAGTGTCCCGCACCATGTGATGTTTCTAGGCCAGCTCCGATGCCCCATTTGGCTCCATCGGTACCAGCATCGGCCCCGACCCCGTACGTTCCGTCTTCGGGGTTCAGGACTCGGGATTCCTCGATCAGGCCCGAGGGGGACATCTCGGGGCTTATTTCGGTTCTGAGCCTCCCTCTCTGTGCATCTGCTCGGGGAACTCCGAACTCCGTCATGGCTTTCGGAGACTGGTCGCTCCTCGGATTTGGAGGGGGCTAGCCTTTGAGGCTATGCAGACCACGCTGGCCAGATCATCAGCTACATCAGGTGGGTCGGTCACTCTGTCCCCCACCACTCCGGTGAGAGCTTCTGATCACCACCCATCCATAGACAGCAGAGCACCAGGGCCTAGGGATACCCCCACGAGTGGTCCTCAAATTTCTGAGAGCCCCTCAGAGTTTGTGCCTGAGGAGCCCCCCCAGAAAGAAATTGTGCAGGAGGAAGCACATAGACTCCCAGGATGAGTCCCTCACCTCTGATACTGACCTTGAGGAATCGGAGTGGTCCCCCAAGTCATCCTCTGATGATGTTTCCTTCTCCGATATCCTGGAGATACTGAAACAAAGAGGTGACTGGCTGTCCAAAGCCCCTTCCAAGGAGGAGTCAGTATTCCTTAAGGCTTTTGGTGCTCAGCCCTCTGCCTCCTGGGTGTCTCCACCCTTTGACAAACTCCTTGACCTGATTTGTCGAAGACTGTGGGAAAACCCTGATTCTGTAGAGCCCGTGCCCAGTCGTCCCAACAAGTTTCTTTCCGCTCCCCAAGGCAAAGAGTTTCTGTCTAAAGGAGTCCCTGTAGATGCCATGCTGGTGGCGGCAGCCACCTAGAAGGAAGTAGCAGAGTCTTCTTCATCCATCCATCCTCCTAACAAGGAGTCTAGGAAAATGGATCGGTATGGGAATCGTACCCTCTCGTTAGCAACCTTTACCTTACGGTCGCTGAACTACCTGTCTCACTTCACTCGGCTCCAGAGAGATCTCCTCAGAGAGTTAGGAGATACTCTTGTGGGTAACGTTCCTGAGGCGGTGGCTCAGACAGTTAACACCCAGGTCTCTACCCTCAACTCCATTGTTAACTGGTCCATGCGGCTCATTTCATATGCAGCTGAGGGAGCGAGTAGGGCAGCAAGCTCAGGGGTCACCCTTAGAAGGCAAGCCTGGCTGCGCCTGTGTCACTTTGCGGAGGCCTTCAAGTCTTCCTTCACTGACGCCCCCTTTGATGGCTCCGCCTTGTTTTGGGACCAAAGTGAAAGACACCCTCACCAGGTGCGAGCAAGAGGGAAAGACCCTGTCTGCCATAGGGGTCCATTTTTCTCTTCCTTCTAGGCCTTATCCCAGGGCCCAGTGGGGGGGAGATGTGGTTCAAGAAATCACAGAGGTTTTTTCCTGCTGCACAAGGTGAACCCCCCTCCAGAGGCAGCGGAGGGGGGGGTTATTCAGGGAGACGTTGCCCCAGAGGCAGAGGGGGCCCCTGCAATTTGGGAGACCGCGATTCCTTTCGTGGCTCTCCGTACTCTCGTTCCTGAGGGTGTGCCCGGCTGTGCTTATCCAGAGCCAGTCAGGGGGTGAATTTCATTATATCCGGTATCCTGGGAAAGCATTACCCAGGACCGATGTGTATTACGGATCATTTCCAGAGGTTATCTCATTCCACTCACATCGGACCCCCTGCCAAGCAGAAGGATCCCAGATGTTCCACCCAGTCAAAGGGATCAAGCAGCAGCAGAGATCTCACAGCTGCTAGAAAAAGGAGCCATCCAACATGTCCCCTCAGACCAAATTGGATTAGGGACTTACTCAAGATTCTTTTTGGTGCCAAAAAGAACAGGGGGCCTGATACCCATACTGGATCTCAGCCAACTAAACAACTACGTACACAAGTCCAAGTTCCGTATGGTCACACTGCAATCAATTCTCCCATTCTTGGGAGAGGAGATATGGATGTGCTCCATCGACCTCAAGGATGCTTACTACCATGTGAAAATGGACAGGGCATCCAGGAGTCACATACGCTTCTGGCTGAGAGCCAGTCATTTCCAGTTCCGAGCCCTGCCCTTTGGTCTCACCACAGCCCCCAGGGTGTTCACCAAGTGTATGGCGGTGGTGACGGCTCATTTGAGACATCAGGGATTCCAAGTGTTTCTGTATCTGGATGACTGGCTCCTTACCGCCCCCACCAGGCATCAACTACTTCACACCAGGGATGCTACCATCAATCTATGTCATCATCTAGGTATAACAATAAATTGGGAAACATCTGCTTTATTTCCCTCGCAGCGTGTCACCTTTATAGGAGCAGAATTAGACACTATTCGAATGTGAGCATTTTTACCTCAGGAAAGGATCAAAGCCTTACAACAACAGATACACAGGCTGATGCCCCTGAGACAAGCGCAGGTAAGATGGGTTTTCCAGCTCCTAGGGACCATGGCAGCAACAATCATGTTGGTCCCTTTAGCGAGATTGCACATGAGAATTCTCCAATGCCTCCTCTTTGTTCAGTGGTCTTTCCAAAGGCTTCCACTGTCTCATCCCATTTTGCTCACGGACAGATGCAAGCAGGACCTCGGTTGGTGGCTGTGCACCAACAATTTGGACGGGGGAAGGCCCTTTGTTCCACCCATCCCGGTGGCCACGGTGACCACGGACGCCTCCCAGATGGGGTGGGGGGTATTATCTTGGCAGGACAGTCCAAGGCACATGGCAAGAACATGAGATACATCTGCAAATAAACGTACTAGAGATGAGAACAGTGCTACTTGCGTTGCAAGCACTTCAGAGTGTTCTCCCTCTAGGGACGGTTGCGATACACTCAGACAACATGTCAGTAGTGTGGTATCTAAACAAGCAAGGGGGAACCAGGTCTTACCCTCTGTGTAGAGAAGCCATGCGAGTTTGGCATTGGGCAGTAACTTCCCAAAGGTTTCTAGTAGCAACGCACATTCTGGGGAAGTCCAATGTGATTGCGGACAGGCTAAGCAGAGCTATTCTGATGCCTTACGAGTGGTCCCTGAATCGCCTGGTTGCAGAGCAAATCTTCAGCAGGTGGGGTCAGCCTTGCTGCAACCTTTTTGCCAGCCCCCTCAATGTGAAATGCAGCAACTACTTCACGCTGATCCCCCCACAGGGGGAGTCACCCAGGGACGCTCTGGTTCACAATTGGCCCTCTGGTCTGCTTTATGCTTTCCCTCCATTTCCTTTGTTATCAAAGGTAATTCAGAAAGCGCAATCCTTGGGAAGCAGAATCATTCTGATTGCCCCACACTGGCCTCGCCAAGTTTGGTTTCCCTTTCTTCAACAATTCATTGTGGACACTCTTGGACTCTGGTCCCTCAACCAGATTTACTGACACATATGTCGGGGCAGTTCCACCCCTCCCTGATTACCCTCCGGTTGACAGCATGGCTACTCCAATTCCATTGTTAGTCAGATCTCATAATTTCTCACCAGAAGTGGTTCATATATTATCCTCCTCTCATAAGCCATCCACTAGAAATATTTATTCTAGCAAATGGAAAAGGTTCTCTATCTGGGCACATACCAGAGGCATTGATCCTTACACAGCTCCAATCACTTCAGTCCTGGAGTTTTGTCTATGCTTTTCCATCAGGGTTCCGCATCAGCCACCATCAAAGTTCAATTAGCAGCGATCTCTAATTTCCATGTAGTGAATGAGCCTAGTCTCATGGTGCATAGACTATGTAAGACATTCCCGAAGGGTACTCTGTTGCTCCGTCCCCCGATGTCTGAACCAATCATGCCCTGGGATCTCAATTTTATTCTACAAGCCCTTACCTTACCACCTTTCGAGCCTGCAGCTACCTGCGAATTGAAATTCTTGACCTGGAAAACAGCCTTTTTAACAGCTTTCACTTCAGAAAGGTGAGTTTCAGAGATTCAAGTCCTCTCTATCAAGCCTCCATATTTAATCTTCCATAAAGACAGGGTCTCTCTTAGACTAAACCCTTCATTCCTTCCTAAAGTGGCTTCCGTGTCTAGCCTAAATCAATCCATCGAGTTGTCTGTCTTCTTCCCTCACTTTTCTAACAAAGCAGAATTCAGGTTTCACCAGCTGGACGTACACAGACAATTACGCTTCTATTTGCACCGAACAAAGGATATCCAGAAGTCTGACCAACTTTTTGTTTCCTTTTCGGAAAACAGAATGGGTTCACCGGTCTCCAGGGTCACCCTGTCTAGGTGGATATCTAGTTGTATCTCATTTATCTATCAAGCAGGAGGTAAAGATCTGTCATTTCCGGTCAAGGCTCACTCTACTCGGGTGGTGTCTACATCCACAGCCTATCAAGCCAGATTGTCGATGGATGATATATGTGCTGCAGCTACTTGGGCTTCTCCTCACACATTTGTTTCTAATTACAAATTGGACGTGATCTCCAGGGACAGGTCTTCCTTTGGCTCTACAGTTCTCAGGAGTATTTTCCTATGAGCCACCCAGGATGTAGGTGCTAGGGACGCTGTCCCACAGGTAAGAATGTAGGTGAGATAGGACTACATAATATCAAGAAGTTATGTACTCACCATAACATTCGATGTATGTAGTCCATCTTGCCTCACATTCTTACTTACCCTCCCACCTTCCTCCTTCCTGGAGGATTTGGAGGTTAGGTTGTTACCTGCAGAGTTCCCCAGTTTAGCTTATTCTTTACCTGGATGTTATGGGTGCATGGAGTATAAATGAGGTTCGCAGCAAACTAGATCTGGGGATATGAAGCAGTCCACCATGGGATACCTGCTTAGCCCAGCCAATGAGAGATTTTGAGCTAGTAAAATCGGCCGAGTCGGAGCCGATATTAGGCTCCGAACCCACGGGTAAGAATGTGAGGCGAGATGGACTACGTACATCAAATGTTATGGTGAGTACATAACTTCTTGTTTTCTTTGATGACCAGGAGTTGCCCTTATCTACCTATGAGGATTCTGATGCAGAGAACTCCATTCTCTCTGCTTCCCCTCCAGAGGATTTCTCTTTTGGTGAAGCTTTGCATACTCTTAAGGAGCATTTCCGCTGGGAAAGCCAGGATTACTCTGACTCCAAAAAGAGGCTTAGAGAATTTTTACTGCTCCCTCAACACAGGCCTTTAGCTACCTTCCTATACTGGACATTGTAGATGGTGCCTTCTTGGAATCTAGCCTGGCCCCTGACACTTTACCTCCTGCTCCCAGAAAACCTGACAGGTATAACAGAGTACCTGACTCTCACAAGTTCCTCTTTAAGAATCCTACTGCGGATCCTGAGACCATTTCACAGGGACCCAAAGGCATTAAGGCTACTACTGCCAAAAACCCTACCCCCTCTGATAGAGATTCCAGGGTCCTGGACAGATGGGGTAAGAAAGTATACACTTCTGTTATTTTGGCCATTAGGGGCTTAAACTGCCAGTTTCATATGTTAAAATATCAGCAGCATATTATTGGATTGAGTAAACAAAAAATAATGTTGATTCCTGACTGTGCTGAAAATAAGGAATTACAGGATTTAATGCATTCTGCTGAACAAGTTGGAAAATATACTTTGCAATGTGGTTTTGATTCATTAGAGGCGTCTTTCAGGGCTGCTGTCACTGGGTCTGTACTTAGAAGGCATGCTTGGCTTAAGGAGCAAACCTTGCCAGATCATGTTAAAGCTAAATTACTGGATGCTCCCTTAAACCAAGACTGCCTGTTTGGCAACAAAGCAGAAGTAGTACTTAAAATGATGGAAGAAAAAGCTAAATCTTTGCAAAATGTTAAAGATTTCCTACAAGTACAGCCTCCCAGATTTAGTAAGCACTGGCCTTCTAAGAATTGGACCTTTCCTGCCCTTTCCAGACCTTCCCAGTCCAAACCCAGGACCAGCAGACCACCCAGGCTTCAGTCTCAAGGTACTCACAGGCCTAAGCAGTGGGGGGCTCCCATTTCCAATGCTGGAAGTAGTAAGACACCCCCTATGTTAAACTGTCACAATGACTTAACTTTAAACCTTCCAAGCCCTGCTCAACAAACTGTTCCTTTAGGGGGAAAGATCGCGCTGCATGCAAAAAACTGGGAACTCATTACCCAAGACAAATGGGTTTTAAATATAGTTTTCCAAAGATACAGATTCCACTTCCACTCCTTACCAACCCCAAACGGTTGGCCAGACCTACCCCCAAATCAGTGGGCAGAGGCTCAAAAGTAGGTTGTCTCTCTTCTAAGTATCAGAGCTATTTAACCTGCCCTAGAAGAGGAATGGGGGCAAGGTTTTTACTCAAGACTTTTCCTGGTACCCAGAAAAGACAATTCCTGGCATCCTATCTTGGACCTGTCTATCCTAAACACCTTTTTGGTAATCCCAAAATTCAAAATGCTAACTCTTCAACAGCTGCTTCCCATGCTAGGCAAAAATGCCTGGTTGGCAACACTATATTTAAAGGAAGCCTACCTGCACATCCCAATAAGGGAATCTTGCAGAAAATACCTATGCTTCAGAGCAGGTTACATGCACTATCAGTTCTCTGCACTGCCCTTCGGCCTATCTACTGCACCCAGAGTATTCACAAAGTGCCTAGCTCCAGTCATTGCATACTGCAGGCAAAGAAATATTCAAATATATCCATACCTGGACGATTGTCTAATTCAGGCAGGAAGCCAGGACATACTATTAAATCATCTGGCATTTGTAAAGAAATTACTAAGTTCTCTGGGGTACACCATAAATGAAAAGAAGTCACAGCTAGTACCCTGCCAACAAATTGTATTCCTGGGAGCAAGCTTGAATACAACTTCCCAGTTGGCCTACCTCACACCAGAGAAACAAGTTTATTTGACAGCCTACTTCAAACTACTGGCCACAAAGACCCAGCTATCTGTAAGGAAAATACTGCAAGCCCTAGGGTTCATGGCCTCTTGCATTCTACTAATTCCATATGCAAGACTGCATATGAGGAAACTACAATGGTATCTAAAAAGCCTATGGTGTCAACATTCTCAGGACCTAGAATCAATGATTCCTATCATCCCTTGTCTACAAACAGAGTACCTTTAGTGGACAGAGGCCTGCCACCACAACAAGGGACTGCCATTCACTCTACCCCCTGCTGCCCAAACCCTAACAGAATCATCATACTATGCATGGGGGGCTCACTTGGCAGGGCAGTGCATTTAGGGCAAATGGAACCCATGTCAAATGCACCTGCATATCAATCAAAAAGAAATGTTAGTTGTAAAGAATGCTCTGACAGCCTTCAAGGACCACATTCTTCCAGGACAATTATTGGTAAAGACGGACTCACCTTTTTGGTAATCCCAAAATTCATAATGCTTACACTTCAACAGCTGCTTCCTATGCTAGACAAAGATGCCTGGTTGGCAACCTTAGACTTAGAGGAAGCTTACCTGCACATTCCAATAAGGGAATCTTGCAAGAAATACCTACGCTTCAGGGCAGGCTGCATGCACTATCAGTTTTCTGCACTTCCCTTTGGCTTATCTACTGCGCCCAGGGTATTCACAGTGTCTAGCTCCAGCCATTGCATTTTGCAGGCAGAGAAATATTCAAATATACCCATACCTAGACGATTGTCTCATTCAGGCAGAAAGCCAGGACATGCTATTAAAACATCTGGCATTCGTAAAGAAACTTCTAACCTCGCTGGGATACACCATAAACAAAAAGAAATCTCATCTAGTACTCTGCCAACAGATTGTTTTCCTGGGAGCAAGCTTGAACACAACTTCCCAGATGGCTTACCTCACGCCAGAGAAACAAGTTTATTTGACAACCTACTTCAAACTACTGGCCACAAAGACCCAGCTGTCTGCAAGGAAAAATTTTCAAGTCCTGGGGTTCGTGGCCTCTTGCATTCTATTAATTCCATATGCAAGACTGCATATGAGGAAATTACAATGGTATCTACAAAGCCTACGGTGTCAACATTCTCAGGACCTGGAATCAATGATTCCTATCATTCCTTGTATAAAGACAGAGTTCCTTTGGTGGGCAGAGGCCTGCCACCACAAGGGGCTTCCTTTCAATCGACCCCCTGCCACCCAAACTCTAACAACAAACGCATCAGACTATGCTTGGGGGGATCACTTGACAGGGTAGTGCATTCAGGGCAAATGGAACCCCAAGTCAGATGCACTTGCATATCAACCAAAAAGAAATGTTAGCTGTACAGAATTCCCTGGCAACCTTCAAAGACCACATCCTTACAGGGCAATTATTGGTAAAGACAGACAACACCGCAGTTATGTGGTACATAAACAAGCAGGGGGGAACCCACTCGTACCCTTTCTGCAGACTAGCTATGGCTCTGTGGAACACAGCCTTGAGCTACCAAGTCCACCTACAGACTCAATACCTGCCAGGCAAGCTAGATTCACTGGCAGATGATGTAAGCAGAAATCTCATGGACCCACATGAATGGAAACTGGAACCCAAAATATTCAACCTCTTGAGAAACAAATGGGGAACTCCAGAGATAGACCTGTTTGCCCCCCCCCCCAGAACTACAAATTGGACAAATTCTGCACAAGGACTCCCCACAGTCAAGCTTGGAAAGTGGATGCCCTGTCCTTTACCTGGAAAGCCTCTTGGTTTATGCCTTTCCCCCTATGCTTCTCCTCTCAAAGGTTCTGCTAAAGATCAAACAGGACAAACCAAGGACAATGCTTATTGCACCAAACTGGCCCCACCAGCACGGATACCCCCTCTTACGCAGCATGATACTGCTGGATCCATGGCACCTACCTCAGACACCTTCCCTGCTGTCCCAGCAGGTGGGCCAGATTCTGCAACCTCAACTTCAAACCGTGAACCTTGCAGCCTGACTAATTCCTTGAGCCCTCCAATAGAATCCCTCAGTAAGCAGGTGCTGGATGTCATTCTGGAAGCAAGGAGACCTAGTACTAGAAAATCATATGCTGAAAAGTGGAAAGAGATACTGTTCCTGGAGCCAGACCCAGGGTATGGGCACTACGGTGCCCAGCTTACTTCATATTCTTCAGTACTTAACAGAAATGCTCCACAAGGGCTTATCCTTCTCATCAATTAAAATTCATGCCTCTGCAATTTCAGCAAATTATAATACTGAACCACCACTCTTCTCTCACCCCCTGTTAAAGCAATTCCTCAGAGGAGCTAAAAATTTAAGACCCCCCCCCAGGCGAGCCCCTACTCCAGCCTGGGACCTTAACTTTGCAGTGGAAAAGCTCACTCTCCCTCCATTTGAACCAGCTGCAACTGCAGAGTTGAAGTTCTTTTCTTGGAAAACAGCCTTACTTCTAGCCATCACATCAGCAAGAAGAGTGTCTGAATTACAGGCCCTCATGGCAGTGGAGCCTTTCATTATCTTCCATGCAGACAGGGCTTCCCTCCGGACCAATCCTTCCTTTATGCCAAAGGTGGTGTCTAGTGTGGCCCTAAATCAGTCCATTCATTTGCCTACCTTTTTCCCGAATCCACAAAACAAAGGAGAATGAATCCTGCACTCTTTGGACGTGCACAGACAACTGAAATTTTATTTGGAAAGAACTAAGCCTCTCAGAAAATCTGAACAGCTGCTAGTTGGCTTTGCTGCAGGGGCAGAGGGGAAGGCCATTTCAAAGCAAACCATTTCTAAATGGATAGCCCATTGCATTCATTTCTGCTGTAAGCACCATGGAGCCATTGCATTCATTTCTGCTGTAAGCACCATGGAAAACGCATTCCACCAGGGCTGCATCTACCTCTACAGCCTTTCTTAGAGGAGTCCCTACCAGGGACATCCTCAAAGCTGCTACCTGGAGCTCTGTACATACCTTCACCAAGCATTACCACATGTATATTTTTTCTAAATCCTGAGTTGGTTTTGCCATTGCAGTTTTGCAGGGCTTAATAGCTGGCCCTAATGCTCTCTAACTTCCTCCTCCCTTCCTTAGCTTTGGGAATCAACCCAAATGTAATGACTGCAACAGTGAAACACGAAAAACATAGTACAGTTGTATACACTTACCATAAATGTAGATGTTCGAGTGTGTTCACTGTTGCAGTCCTGGTTACCCTCCCTCCAGCCCCCTGATGTCTCTTGGCTCTACCTTTGCTTCTTATTTTAAGCTTTTTGATGGAGGTGTAACATAACATATAATTGCTTCTCTTTGTGAGGGCACCTGACATCTGGGACAATAAAAACTGATGTAATGCCGTCGGCTGCATGTTTTATAGAGAGAAGAGACAGCATCCGACGCAGGAATCCAAGACTATGGTATTCAGGCCAGCTGAGGGCTACCTGCAGGCAGATAACCCAAACGTAATGACTGCAACAGTGAATACACTTGAACATCTACATTTGTGGCAAGTACACACAACTGTACTATATAATGCCTTTTTTTCAGTTTCTCAACTGTTGGGCTTCGGATCCGACTTTGGTCACTTCTTAAACTTTGAATCTGTAGCTGAACCCTCCTCCCTTTACCCATATTACCACAGATCTCATTGCCCTTTTCAGTGATCAGATGTGGTTGATGTGGCTCAGGCTATAGTTCAGATAAGTGACTTATTTTGTTATTTGGTAGTTCATCACCTTTTGGATCTTCACTTTTCTTTTTTTCTAGACTTACCTCCCCTAATAGTACTTATTCCCAGTGTCTAGTCAGTTGGGTGGGTTGCAGTTTTGTCCTCATGCCTTTCTCTTCTTTCATAGCCTTTTCTGTCTATTTTTCCTAAATGCTTAGTGTTATTACCACTGTTGGTATTTGTCATTCTCTAATTTAGATATTTTCTAGTTATCATTGCTGGTGTCTCTTGTTCTCCTGTCCCTTAGGGGTTGCTGTTGCCTTTTGTTAGTACTGGGTCATTATGTCAGACAAATCCACCGGCTTAAAAAAAGTGTTCTTGTAGACATAACAACCCTATTTCCGATGCCCATTCAGAATGTGTGTACTGTCTTGGAGCTGGGCATCTTAATGAGTGTAAGATTTGTGCAGCATTCAACCATAAAGTATTTGTTGAATGCAAGAACAAGTTGGTACTGAAATGGTTACTGCCTTTATCTTCTTCAGTATATGGGGCTTCCCCCTCTGCTAAGAAACTGGCAGAAAAATCTAAGAGGGAAAATGTCAAGAGAAAAATCTTAAGGAGCCATGGAATTGCTCTTCTGACTGCTTGTCTCATTAGGCTTCAGGTTTGGCTGCACCTGCAGAATTTTCTAAACCTTTGGATCCATCCATCTCATCGGATAGAAACATCATCTTCTATGAAATCTCCTGTCCATAGACCACCAAGATTTTCCCCGGAGCCTATACCATCGAGGTTGCATTCTTCCTTCTTAGGACACACTAAGCAGTGCTTATAGACCTCCATCATCTACTTCATCCCTCAGGTGTGCTAGGAGCCTGAATGGATGCTGAAAAGACAGAAGAAGACAAAAAAAGAATAAAATGTTTAAAAGTACAGGATGTGAAATGGGATTAAGTAATGGCCAGAGAAACTGAAACAAAGTTAAGAAAAGCTCCTAACTGGAAAACCCCCAGGCCCAGATTCGGTACCTAACTTCGGACTAAAAGTATTAACATCTTAAGATTTAGCCATGAATAAGAACTGTTTATGTATGCATCCTGAACAGGCACCAGCCTGGTTTTAACAACAGGGAAAAACAATACTCATCCTAAAGAGTGAACCTGCAAAATATCCTAAAAGCTATAGACCAACAACTTGCCTTCCAGCAATGTATTAACTATGCACTGGAATTGATGCCAACAGAGTTTATAGTCATTTAATAGAAAACTCAATTATGGCACTAGAACAAAAGAGTAACAAAAGAAAGTTGTATGGAACAAAGGATCACTTGTTAAAATCATGGAGAATTGTAAAAATGGAAATAATCTAAATATGGCATGGATAGACTACAAAAATGCATTTGACAGCATCCCACATTCATGGTAAAGCAACGCTTACATATGTATAACATGCACACTACATTGAACAATTACATTACAGTGATAAAACACTGCTGCTAAGCCATGATAAAGACACATTATTATCCCATGGATAAAAATTCATAGGGGGGGGGACATTCCAGGGTGACTCCTGTCAGTGCTGCTCTTTTGTCTTGCCCTTAACCCATTAAGCTGTCTACTTAATAGATTAGGTCATGGCTATAATTTGGCTCCCAGAAAACAACAACATGTAAGTACTTTACTTCTTGTCTTTGTGGATGATTTAAAACTGTATAGCTCATCAGATGAGGAACTAAAACCACACCTGCAAGTGGTCAGAACTTTCTCAGATGATATAACAATGTAATTTAGTCTTGATAAATATGCAAAAACAACCTTTAAAGCAGGAAAGCAGCAGCACCAAGAAAATACAAGTCTTTGACAGGAATGTGATATAGAAGGACTTGAACAAGAGAATGTGTGTAAATATTTGGGAACTGATAAAAGATCAACATAAAACATGCACAAATGTGAATAAAAGGAATATTTTAGAAGACTAAAGTTAATACTGAAAACAGCTCTGACATGTAGAAACAAAGTCCAAGCTGTAAACCAGTTTGCTCTTTCTGTGCTAACTTAAGAGTTTTGGGGTAATTGACTGGACCCAAATGGTATTAGATCAGTTGGACAGGAAAACAAGAAAAATAAATGTCCTTCTATTCAGTGTTGCATTATTTTTAACATATGGGTATTCTTCTGCCCAAGAACTGACATCCGGCCAGTGTACAACAGCTTTTAGCTACTGCTAGTATGTGGGACATTGTAATACATTTGCAAGCACAGAAAACTCCTGGATCAGGATTTAAGTCAGGAATGGTTAAGGATAGGTAAATTTAAACCAAAAGATGAAAGGTTAATATTGGTGGCCCAGGATAGTGGACTAAGAACATTTGATTTACAAAGTTCACTGAACATGGGCGAAACAGACTTATGCAGGTTTTGTAAAACATAATTGGCAACCGTTGTACATGTTGCTGGGTTTGATATAATAATGGCAGAAGACCTGTGTACTGAAAGGCATAATAATTTGGCAAGACTGTTGCATTGAGGATTGTGCAAACATTATAAGGGTGAAGTAGCTGAAAAGCAATAGAAACATAATCCACAAAGTATTCTAGAAAATGATCGTTTGTATCACATGGGATCCAACCATTACCAACAGTTCAAAAATAGATCCAAGAAAACCAGATAATAGTAGTCCAGAAAAAGACAAAAGTAGCATTGATCATTGAAATTGATACACCCAGTGATTAGAGTGTCTTATGCACAGAGAGATGCAAAGTCATAAAATACCAGGAATTGCATGTAGAAACAAGGGCAATTGGAAGAAGGATACACAGACAGTTCCAGTAGTAGTAGGAGCAATGGAGCTCATAAAAATTAATTTGTCGTATTTAGATATGTTACTGATGCATGCAACTCCATATGAATTGCAGGCGCAGTCACTTATGGACACATTGCAAGTGCTGTTGAAGAGCACTTTTGGCTAACATCAAAGACTGAAACAATACTAATTTCATGAACTTTAGTCATGCTTTGACTTAGGAAATGAGGTCTATTCCCATCATAGTGTTGGAAACCCAAAGGCCTTTTAGAAATTAAAAATGAGGAGCCTGTCCGAAGCTAATAAGAATTTCTCATGACTCAAATTCATTTGGTAGTTATCCCATGTCCATCTCCAATTGGACTAGTGAGCTTTACATCACCCAAATGCCTTTGGATTAGTCCTTCTCCAATCCAACCCTTGGCTTTGGAGGCATCCAATTTGAGATTGCCAAGTTTGTCCCTGTCTGATCCAAAGGCTTGGCCTTCATCCACTCTGGCACCTTCTTTGATTCAACAGTGCTAGTTATTTGGAAGCTGGAGGGATCTTGGAGTCATAGCTTTGGCGCTGGATCTGGGGAATAGTGCTTTGACTCCGAGGTTGTCGGAGTTCGTCCTTCCCCTCAGTGCTTCAGTGTTGGATAGCTCAGCCCTAACATTTGCTTCAGGGCAGGGATGGGGATCAGGTGGCTTCAGCTCCTAATTGGGTAGATTTGGGCTTTTTTTTTGGCTTCTACCCTTGATTCAGGAGACATCCTTGCCCCCTCAGGTCCTCCCCCTTCCCAGCTGACTGCCCTGTGTCCTGAATCTGCTCATTCTATCCCATTTGAACAGTGAGTCTGTTCAAGCCTTAAGACAGTCCCCATCCAGGGATCCCTGCAGACTTCCAAATCTTCATTGGATCATTCCCCCATGGAAGTTCCCTGGAAGCTTATGTGCAAGAAGAAGCACGTCATTTTTTCACAGAAATCCTTGACAGAAGGCACAGACTGCAATGAAAAGTAGGGGGCTCCCAGATCACCCTTTGAAGACTTTTCATTCATAGAGATTTTCAAGCTTTTGAGGCAGAAAGGTGGTTGGTCTTCTATATCCCCTTCACAGGAGGAGTCAGTGTTTCTTGGGGCTTTTGGAACCAGCTCAGCTCTGTCCTGCATGGTCCTCCTGAGATTGATGAGATTCTGGGTGTTTCCTTACCTTGACTAGTGCATCATTGCTCCCACCAATCATTTTCTGACATGCACTAGGGACTACCTGCTCCACCTGTGCCTCCATCAGGGTATCACAGTCAGCTACAACAAATCTCTTCTCAGCACTACCCAAATCCTGGAGTTCATAGGTGGTCACTTGGATATGGTTTCCCAGATTGCAAAACTGCTTCCACCCAAACTTTGCACATTACAACATCAGGCAATACATCTGGTGTCTCTTCAGTCACCATCAACTAGGTTGGTTCTGCAACTTCTTGGTTCTATGGTGGCCTCCGTAACACTTGTATCACTGAGAAGGTTCTATATGAAGGTGTACTGCAGTGGACACTGGCAGAGCAGTGGTCTTTGAGTCAACATCCTATGAATTTTCCCATTCGAGTCACCAAGATTTTCATGGTTGTCCCTTTGTCCTGCCCTTACCCAAGCCCATGGTGACCACGAATGCTTTCCATTTGGGGTAGGGGGCACTAGTTGAGGCCAACAGTTCATGTCTCATGGTCTCCCTTAGAGGCCAGTCTTCACATCAGTGACCCAGAGAAGAGAGAGTATTATTAGTCATTTGCAGGTCTGTTTCTACATTTCTCTCTTACTATTTACTACATCCAGAAGTTATATGGGCAAACTTGATCTGAGGTTGTATGGGGTTTGGAGGGGAGTATGGGTAAAGGGAGGAGCTTGAGCTATGGATCAAAGGTCTGAGAAGTCAGATCTGAATCCAAGTGGTTAAGGAAGGATGAAAACAGACAACACAGATGCATCATTAGTGTGAGTACATAACTGTTGTTTTTAGCAATTGCTCTAAGAAATTATCCAGGAATTTTTGGGCAAACCTAACTTTTGACATATTGGTACACCAGTTTATCAATGGATAATTGAAATCACCCAACCAAAAAGCATCTTGTACTTTAGATAGCACATTCAGGAATCTAATGGTTGTCTGGGAACATGGAGGGTATCCTGTAGCAGGTAATAAATTGATAATTTGTTTGTGTAGGCCAAATTGGAACGTGGTGAGTTCATTTTGTGAGTCTCTGGGAATCTGCCTAGAGGTGAATATGGTTCCTGCCTAATATAGAAACTTCCATACATTTACTGTCTGATATGAATGCATGGTAAGCACTAAACCAAGCCCCCACCCTATTTGCCTATCTTTGCAGTGTAATCAACTCTCGGTTATGACACAGACATGAATGTGTTCAAGCCACAGGAGTATTTCAAGCGCAGGCAGTTACTTCTGACATTGAGGTGAACATCTTTAACATAGTTATAATTGGAATTTTCTGTAAATTTATCTACTGTGCTGGGATGCCCATTAGCAGGACTTTGTCTAAAAAGGCACTAATGGGGTTAAAGTAGCCTTTGGCTTGCAAGTATAAGTCATGAAACGAGATCTACTGGCTGTTCATTTGCAAAGCAAGTCAGTCTGTCAACCATCCCAAGAAGACACATACCAGATCTACCTCTCTCTGAATGTCACCAGCTATTTAACCAGTTTTTGATGCTAATTATCTTTTCCTTGTGTTTAAGCATTATTCTGGGTGAAGGTAGAATTTCACGCAGAATTAAGAGTCTTACTTTCATGTAACTCATGAGTAAGATCCAACATATTTCCTTGCACGTCCCACATGGACCACCATGAGGTCATATTCACATTTACCACGAGTGAGAGACTTTAGTCTTTGTAAAATGGATTCTAGTGCTAGAGAGAACTGTCACTCTGTCCTTTTCCAGTCTCGTAAACATGGATTCACTGTGCATAACAATGGAGTAACCAATTGCTGCTTGTACTCGTGGGGGACAGTAACTAGTTTACAGTCTACAACATGGTAACTCTAATATGTGTGAGGGTGGTATTGTTTCTTTAGGTTTCTGTTGAGGCTTTATCATGGTTTTAGGAGGCTTAGGAAGTGATTAAAACAGCCTTATTATATGTGTGGTTTGTTATGGTTGTGTAGATGTGTGGGTGGAATTTGTTGCTCATAGACCAGATGTTCGCCTCCTTGTTATGTAAGTGCACATCTCCCAAATTTGTCACGTATTTCAAGTAATAGTTTATCTGTGGCTATTTAGCAGTTCCTGCACTGCCCAAGCACACCGAATGTTATGAGGCTGGCCGTAGAAGGGAAACCACTAAAATGATACAATATTTTGGTCAGCTGAGCCAGTCTTATGATAAGTGGACTAAATGTATAGGTAGTTGATTTGTCAGTAGATGTTCAGATCTTGCATGCAAGAGGTCCCAGTACAAGAGTTGAGCAAAATCCACAGCAGTTAAGTATGTGGTAATAATGCAACAGGTACAGCAATGACACAATGTTAAGAGGACACTGCTGTTCAGAATGCAGTAAACAGCAACTAATAGCAAAACCCCACCCCCACAAAAATGCTCAGCATAAATCAATAACTGAACAGCTTGATGAGTACCGTTGCCAGTATTGAAAACAAAACCAAGTGATCTGATGTCATCAATTTTCATTCTGTCCTCAGCTGATGGGTTCGGATCTGATCCTTTAGGTCTGACTTGGCTGTTGCTAAAGCTCCTGGCAACCTAGAACTTTCAAGCTTCTCCCTTACCCACAATGCACCAATCCCAGTTACCTCACATCTCATTTGCCACTTCCAACAAAAGACATGGTTCTTGGTTCTCTCAAGCCTAGGTTACGATAAGTGCTTTATAACTTTATCTTCTAAATTTGTTAACTTGTTAGCCTGTGACTCCCTTATCCTTTATTTTATTTTGTGGTACTTCTTGATGCTATAGTTAATATCGTTTTTATCTTGTCCACTTTCTTACCTTTCTAGTAATCCTTGTTACTATTGTTAGTAACTCATCTACTTTTCTATGTTACTGTAGTCTTTTCGTAACATTGTTGGCATTTCTTCTCTTTCTCTTTTTCTTAAAAAAACAAAACAAAAAAAAACTTGTTTTTGGCCTGTCATTGGTGGTCGTGTTTAAAGGTAAGATTATGTCTGAGAAAGAGCCTGCTGGGTTTAAGAAGTGTTCTAGATGCAGCCATAAAATTTCTTCTTCAGATGTGCATAGTTTATGCATTTATTACTTAGGGTCTGTGCATCTGCAAGAAGACTGTTCTGCTCGCCATGCTTTTAATCCCAGGGTCCTTGTAGAATGTAAAAATAAATTGATATTAAAGAGATAACTTTCCTCTTGCTATTTCTGGAGACATGTTTCTCAAATCAAAAGAAAAAGTCACAGCACCATCTCTGAAGGCTTCTTTGTCTTCATTGGTTTCGGAGTCATCTCGAGAAAGGAAAAAGATGGACCTGACTTCAACCTCATATCCGAGAAAATTTAAATTATCAAATCATTGAAATTATCAATCCAAAGAAACAAAAAATAACTGATCCAACTTCTTCAGATCAGATGCAATTATCCTTTTATCTGAATTTAGCTAGTCCAGCTAAAACCTATCAGTTTACCTAGGATGAGGTATTTCCCCTCTCTGGATCCGGAATCCTCTCAAGTACCCCTCCCTTTCTTCAAATGACCAAAATCCCCTTCAGTCCTGTCAACTTGTTCTTCCAGAAGTCTTACTGAAAAAGTCAAAAAAGAGTGGTAAGATAAGTTCTCTCAGCACATGGAGGTCCATTCCCATACTGCATCCCCATTGCACTTTCCTCCTCTGACTCCCTCAGTGGTTTCAGAGTTCTTGGATCTGTCTGCCTTAGATCTGAGGATTTCTGTACCTTCAGATATGAAGATCACTGTGAGTGCTCTTATCTTGTCAGATCTGGAGAGCTTTTGGAGCCAAAGCTTCAATGTTGGCTCTGAGGTGTTGTGGTCAACACTGAGACTTTCAGAGTCATCCCTATGTCTTGGGCCATCAGCATTGGATAGCTTGATGCTGGCTTCCACCTTGAAGTGGTTGTCCTCAGAGCATGGGGGGACAAAGATCTGGAAGCTTGCTTTCTCAGATGCGGGGCCTTCCCCTTTTCAGTGCGATCTGCCTTTGAGTCCATGAAGAGAGCTTTCTGCTTTGACAGAACAGACAGATCTACCCTCCTCAGATCCTAGATCACTAACCCTGATATTTCAGCATTCAGAGTCTCACCAGGTCTTTCCACATGGACAGTCAGTACCAAGACCCCAGGCTTCCCCACAGAGCATTTTGATTTCATCTTCTGAGACCTCCCCAGAGAATCCCACTGAAGAGGTTCCTAATAAGAAGAAGACCTGCAAGAGATAACATTTAGACTCCTCAGAGGAGTCCATCACTGAAGACACAGATTTTGATGAAGGCAAATGGTCCCCAGTCACTTCCTGAAGATGTCACCTTAGAGACATCCTAGGAATCCTTAAACAGAGAGGTGGCTGGACGCCCAGCAACCAGATTCCATTTTTGCACTGAGGTCTGTCAACTTTTTTTTTTATTTATTTTATTTTATTTTACATTTCTTGGCCGGGCTGGTCCAACTAGATATTGAGTCCATTTTCAGTGGAAGCCCGGGGAGAAAAGTTCCAAAATACATTCATTGATAAACAGAAATTACAGAAATAACAGTTTAGTTAATGAGCATTTACAGTATCAAGTTCTTTCAGGTGCAAAAGGTAGGACTTAATATACTTACTAACAGTCAATTTACTTGTGGACTAAAAATTAGTAGGCAGAAAAGGTGGAAGTACGAGAATTAGATAGAAATGTTAGTCAGGGTTTATGCAGGGGCAGAGACAGTGGGTTTTAAGGAAAGTTTTTAGCTGGGTTTTAAAGCAGTGAGAGATGAGAGAGAGGTCAGAGGGAAGAAGGTCAGGTTTTAGAGAATAGTGAGAGAACAATCGTGTTACATCTGCGTTACACTGCCAGTCATGTTATGCTTACGTCATTGCCGGCCAGGCGGTCAGTCGCCGGCCAGAGTCAAAGTCTGGTCCGCCGCGTGTGCTGCTGTCCTTTCTTCCCGTCAGTGTGCAGGGGTATATATATAGCATGCAACATTTTCCCATTTTCTTCTTTCTTTCTTGGGTGGGGCAAGCAAAAAAAGCAGTTCGCAGTGCCGGGGCGACTCCTCCTGAGATTTTCGAAGTTGAATTTCAGATCCAAAGTCTTCAGTAAAGCTAAGTACCCCATTAGGGAAACTTTTTTTTTTTCTTGCCTCAGACCGATGTCAGAAAAAGTTAACAGTTGTATTTCTTGTGGGAAGCAAATACCTCATAAGGACTTCCACTCTTACTGTATTCCATGCCTAGACCCTGATCACGACATCACTAGTCAGTTTTGTGCTAGATTTAACAAACGCACTATAAAACAACGTTTTGAATTTGCTTTGCACTACTTTGACCGAAGGTTCAATTATACTATGCCGTCGGTTCAACCGACGACCGCAATTCTGAAAAAATGCAAAGACAAGGATAAAGACAGGCATCCGAGGTCCAAAGCCGACAACGAAGCCTCTTCTAGGCCGGTCACCGGTTCTCAGTGAGGTGCTTTCGCAGCCCCTGACACCCTCTACCTCAGAGACACAGGCCGCCTCCGACTCCCACGTGGAGACAACTAGGCCTCTGGAAACTCAAGGTATTGGGCCTATGGAAACTAATCCCTCAGATGGGTCTGGAGCCGCTGAGCAGGCACCAGCTTCTGAAGGTGTTTTCAGACCTTCACAACTTACCATTAAAGCAGCAGCCAAGACAAAGACACCATTAAAGACAAAAAAGCAATTACAGCATTCTCCTGGACAGTCATCCATGCGTAAGAAACAGATGCTTAAAATGTCTGAAGACCTCATTACTCTAATCAGGGGTTCCCATCCCCCTCCTGAAAAAAGACCTAGGCAGGATACAGACTATGATTCCTCTGATCAGGTTTCCATTTCCTCTGATTCCTCTTCAGACCAGGAATACTCTCTTTCCCCCTATGAGGACTCTGATTCTGAAGAATCTATCCCTTCAGCCTCTCCTCCTGAGGATTATTCTTTTGGGGAAACTTTACATACCATGAGGGAGCATTTCCATTGGGAAAGTCAGGATTATTTAGAATCCAAGGAAAAGGCTCAGGGACTTCGTTTTATTGCCTCAGCACAGGCCCCTGGCTATTCCGCCTGTGTTAGATATTGTGGATGATGTGTTCTCTGAATCCAACTTATCTCCTGATTCTTTGCCCCCTGCACCAGCCAAGCCAGATAGGTACTATAGAGTCCCTGACTCTCACAAGTTTCTTTATAAAAACCCTTCTGCTGATCCAGAAACTATTTCCCAGGGTCCCAAAGGGGTTAAGGCTTCCATTGCAAAAAATCCAGTCTCCTCTGACAGAGATTCTAGAGCATTGTATAGATGGGGGAAGAAAGTTTACACTTCTGCAATTTTAGCAGTAAGGGCTTTAAATTGCCAGTTTCACATGCTTAAGTACCAACAATATTTAATGGCTCAGTTAAAACAGAAAATGCTTGCAAGCTCAGAAGCTCCTGACTATAAAGAAATGCAGGATTTATTGCATGCAGTTGAACAGGTGGGAAAACATACTCTGCTATGTGGTTTTGATTCTTTAGAGGCCTCTTGTAGAGCTGCAGTTACAGGTTCTGTGATTCGAAGACATGTCTGGTTAAGAGAACAGAGTTTACCTGATCATGTTAAGGCAAAATTATTGGATGCTCCCTTACAGCATGATACCTTGTTTGGTGTTAAGGCAGAAGAGGTGTTAAAGAAAATGGAGGATAAAGCTAAATCTATGCAAACAGTCAAAGATTTCTTACAGGTACAGCCACCTCGATTTAGCAGAAATTGGCCTACAAAGAAATGGTCCTTTCCGGTGTCAGACAGGCCACAGAGAGGCAGATACAGATGCCCAAGAGGCAGATCTCAACCCCAAGGCTCTGACAGACAACGACAGTGGGGTAACTCAACCCCAAAAGGAGGTGAGGACAAATCTCAACCATACAGGAAACAGTCCCAATGACTTTCCCCTTCGTACGCCAAGCACTTCCCTTTTGGCAGCCCCTTTAGGGGGAAAACTAGCACTTTTTTTATCAAAATTGGCAAACAATCACCCAAGACAAATGGGTTTTGAATATTGTGTCTCAAGGTTACAGGTTCCACTTTCACACTTTACCAAGGCTAAAAGGAATGCCAAACCTGCCAAAAAATCAATGGGCAGAGGCTCAAAAAAATATATCAGCCCTCATGGACATGAGAGCTATTCAAAAAGTACCACAGCAGGAACAAGGACAAGGATTTTACTCAAGACTCTTCCTGGTCCCCAGAAAGGACAAAGCCTGGAGTCCCATACTAGACCTTTCAACTCTAAATACTTACCTGGATGTTCCGAAATTAAAAATGTTGACACTACAGCAGCTTCTTCCCATGCTGGGCAAGAAGGCTTGGCTTGTTACACTGGACCTCAAGAAGGCATACCTGCATGTCCCTATCAGACAAAATTGCAGAAGATACCTCAGATTCAAAGCTGGTACAATGCACTACCAATTCTCTGCACTGCCCTTTGGCTTATCTACTGTGCCCAGGGGCTTTACAAAGTGCCTGGCACCAGTAATTGCATTTTGCAGACAAAAAGGAATTCAAATATAACCATACCTGGATGACTGCCTCATTCAAACAAAGACAAAGGACATTCTTCTAAAGCATCTGGCATTTGTAAAAAGGTTGCTAATTTCTCTAGGGTACACAGTAAACGAAAAGAAGTCAAAACTAGTGCCCTCACAACAGATAATATTCCTGGGTGTCAGCTTAAATACAATGGCCCAGATGGCTTATCTCACGTGAGACAAACAAGGACAACTGACTCAATATTTTCAGTTACTGGCAAAAAAGTCCCATCTCCCTGCAAGACAAATTCTGTAGGCCCTGGGATTCATGGCATCCTGCATACTACTAATTCCATATGCCAGACTGCATATGAAGAAATTACAATGGTACCTAAAAAGTGTTTGGACTCAACACTCGCACAGTTTAGAAGCAGTAATACCAATAATTCCCTGCCTACAACAGGAGTTTCGATGGTAAGGACAGGCATGTCATCTCAACAAGGGTCAGCCGTTCACTCTACTCACAGCCAGGCAGACACTAATAACAGATGCTTCGGATTATGCCTGGGGAGCACACATGGCAGGAAAATGTATTCAGGGAAAATGTATTCAGGGCAAGTGGACCACAGACCAAATGCATCTTCACATCAATCAAAAAGAGATGTTGGCTGTTCAAAATGCCCTAACAGCTTTCAAGGACTTTCTGCATCCAGGACATTTATTATTAAAGACAGACAACACCACAGTAATGTGGTACATAAACAAGCAAGAGGGCACTCACTCTTATACCCTATGCAGGCAAGCCATGACCTTGTGGAACACAGCTCTAACTTATCAAGTTCATCTGCAAGCACAATTCCTGCCAGGAAAGAAAAATACTCTGGCAGACGATCTAAGCAGAAATATCATGGACCCTCACGAATGGAAATTGAATCTACAAATCTTCAGAATGGTAACGCAAGAATGGGAATGCCCAGACATAGATCTTTTTGCCTCCCCACTGAATTGCCAACTACAAAAATTCTTCACATGGACTTACCACACACAAGCATGGAAAGTGGATGCTCTGTCGTTCAGCTGGATAAGCCTAAAAGTTTATGCCTTCCCTCCACTGCCTCTCCTTTCAAAGGTACTCCTAAAAGCCAGACAAGAAAAACCACAGATGATCCTGATTGCTCCAGACTGGCCACGCCAGCACTGGTACCCAATCTTAAAGAACTTAGCTCAAGGCCCTCCATGGATTTTGCCTCAAATTTCACACCTTCTGACTCAACAAAACAATCAGATCCTGCATGGTCAGCTCAAAACCCTAAACCTGGCTGCATGGCAGATTCATTAGTCAAACAGGCAACACCTCTCTCTAAAGCTGTTATGGATGTCATTTTGGAGGCCAGGAGGCCTAGCACCAGGAAATCTTACTCAGAAAAATGATTCCGTGCCTGGAACCAGGCTCAAAGCCTTGACCTTCTTGTCCCAAACATTCCTCAGATTTTACAATACTTAACTGAGATGCTGGACAAAGGCCTATCCTTCTCATCAGTTAAGATCCACGCCTCTGCCATCTCAGCACATTACAACACGGATCCTCCTTTATTCTCTCATCCCTTGCTAAAGCAGTACCTCAGAGGGGCTAAAAACATAAGACTGCCCCGGAGAGCACCAACACCAACTTGGGACCTCAATTTTGTTGTGGAAAATCTGACCCTGCCACCTTTTGAACCAGCCAATACAGCCAATCTAAATTTTTTATCATGGAAAACAGCTTTGCTTCTGGCAGTAACTTCAGCACGAAGAGTCAGAGCTACAGGCATTAATGGCAGTGGAACCTTTTATAATTTTTTTATCAGGACAGGGTTTCTTTAAGGACAGACCCTACCTTTATGCCAAAGGTGGTATCTAGCATGGCTCTTAACCAAACCATCCATTTGCAAACTTTTTATCCAAACCCCCAGAATAAAGGGGAGAAACTTCTGCACTCTTTAGACATATACAGGCAGCTACGCTTCTACTTGGACAAAACAAAAGCTTTCAGGAAAATTGAGCAACTGTTTGTAGCATATGATGCAGCATCACAGGGCAAGGCTATCTCCAAATGGATGGGACACTGTATTCGTTACTGCTACACACAGCATGGAAAATCAGTTCCTAATAACATTAGGCCACATTCTACCAGAGCAACAGCCACTTCAACAGCCTTTCTCAGAGGAGAACCAACCAAGGAAATTTTGGAGGCTGCAACTTGGAGTTCAGTACACACCTTTACCAAGCATTACCACTTGCCTCTTTACTCTAAATCCAGAGCAGGATTTGCCACTGCAGTTCTGCAGGGCCTCATAGCCAATCCTAACTCTTTATAGACCAGCCACCCAACCTTAGCTTTGGGATTCTACCCAAGTGTAATGACTGCATCAGTGTAACATGATGAACATAGTACAGTTTTGTACCTACCATAAATGTAGATGTTCGAGTGTTCACACTGCTGCAGTCCAGGTTACCTTCCCTCCATCCCCTCTGTCCTAGCTGGACTTATCTATACCTTTCTATCCTATACAACCTTTGTGGTGTATTTGCTTGTAACTGAAGGTATTGTTTTTATTTTATATTTATGTTTTATTAGCAATATGTATTGCCTACCTACTTGGGGGCACCTGACATCTGAGGCAAGAAAAACTGAAGAAAATGGCATCGGATGCATCTTATATACCCCTGGCGCACTGACATCAGGGAAGAAGCGACAGCAACCAACACCGGACCAAGACCTTGGAACTCTGGCCGACTGCGGGACCGCCTGACGGCAGGATAACCCAAATGTAATGACTGCAGCAGTGTGAACACTCGAACATCTACATTTATGGTAGGTACAAAACTGTACTTTACCTGCCAAATTGTTGGCTTTACAAGTTGCTATGAGAAGTTTGTTAGTAAACGTAGGCTTTTGAGATTGCAGTAAGGAGTTATAAGGGAAGTGAGTATGGGGGTATTCGTGGGTTTGTACAGAATTTTTTGGGCTAAGGAGAGTTGATGAAACAAGATCAGTTTCGGAAATTCTAGCCATCCTAATTCCTTTAAGTTTTTGCAATGGTGAGTTCTGAAAGTAGAACCAGAGGCACATCTGGTGATACTATTATAGGCAGCAGACAGTTTCTTGAGGTTAGATTTGGAGAGGTTAGTATAAATAGGTGAGGCATAAAGGAGGGTTGAAACCAGATGGGAGTGGGCAATGGATGATGTTCTTCATGTTTCACTGTTGCAGTCATTACATTTGGGTTATCTGCTTGCAGGTAGCCCTCAGTTGGCCTGATTAACAAAGTCTTGGGTCCTGCGTCAGTTGCTGTCCCTTCTTCCATAACGTCAGGTCATCAGGGGTATAAAGCATGCAGCCAACACCATTACATCAGTCTTTATTGCCGTTCGGTGCCAGAAGCAGTTTGCAAGTGCCTGTCGTCCGACTCCTGAAATTTTCATTTTTGAGTTTCAGAACCGAAGTCTTCAACTAAAAGCTAAGTACCCCATTGGGGAAGCTTTTTCTTGCTACTTACCGATGTTAGTAAAAGTTAATAATTGCATTACTTGTGGAAAGCAAATACCTCATAAAGATTTTCATTTGTACTGTATTCCTTGCCTAGGCCCTGACCACGACGTACCTTGCTGTCGGTTTTGTGCTTTATTTAATCAGCACACTATCCATCGTTGGTACATTTTCACCTCTAAATATTTCGGTTCTCGGTTTAATTATCCAGAAATGTCGTTGGTTAGCCACCTGACTACCGGAATTCTGAAAAAACGCAAAGATAAAGACAGAGACAGGCCCCCGAGGTCCAAAACTGCCCACGACACTTCTCCTAAGCCAGTCGCCAGTTTGCCGGTACTCAGTGAGGTGCTTTCGCAGCCCCCGATACCCGCTACTTCTGATTCGCAGGCCTCTACTGAGACCCATTCAAGATGCTTCAACTATGGAGCCCGCGGATGTCTCTACCTTGGATGGGTCCGGAGCCGCTGTTCAGGCACCGGCTTCTGAGGGTGTATTCAGGCCTATGGACTTGCATATTAAACCAATGCCTCCTTTCTTAGGCCTAAATCTCGAACCATGCCTAAAAAAATGATGCCCAGGCCGCATGCTCAGGCCTCTATGCTCAAAAAACAAATGATAAGAATGGCTGAAGATCTAATAACTCTAATCAGGGTAGCCAACCCCCCCCCCTTTCTAAGAGTCCTAGGACTGAAGTGGTTTATGAATCTTCTGACCAAGATTCTGTTTTTTCTGATTCTTCTGATGATCTCAATTTGCCCTTATCTGCCTATGAGGATTCTGATGCAGAGGACTCCATTCCCTCTGCTTCTCCTCCAGAGGATTTTTTTTTTGAGGGAAACATTACATACTCTAAGGGAGCATTTCCACTGGGAAAGCCAGGATTTTTCTGATTCAAAAAAAGAGACTTAGGGATTTTTTACTCCTACCTCAGCACAGGCCTTTAGCTATTCCTCCTGTACTAGACATTGTTGGTGATGCTTTTTTGGAATCTAGTTTGGCCCCTGATTCCATGCCTCCTACTCCCAGAAAACCAGACAGATACTACAGGGTCCCTGAGTCACACAAGTTCCTTTTCAAAAATCCTATTGTGGATCCAGAGACTATTTCACAGGGGCCAAAGGGCATTAAGGCTTCTACTGCTAAAGATCCTACCCCTTTCTGATAGAGACTCCAGGGTGCAGGATAGATGGGGTAAGAAGGTTTACACTTTTGCAACCTTGGCCATTTGGGGCTTTAAACTGCCAGTTTCATATGTTAAAGTATCAGCAACATGTTATTGGATTGCTTAAACAGAAAATTATGTTGATTCCTGACTGAGTGGAAAATAATTACAGGATTTAATGCATTCTGCTGAACAAGTTGGAAAACATACTTTGCAATATGGTTTTGATTCATTAGAGGCCTCTTGCAGTGCCGCTGTTACTGGGTCTGTGCTCAGAAGGCATGCTTGGCTTAAGGAACAATCTTTGCCTGATCATGTTAAAGCTAAATTGTTGGATGCTCCCTTAAATCAGGACTGCCTGTTTGGCAACAAGGCTGAGGAAGTACTTAAAAGATGGAAGATAAAGCTGAATCTATGCAAACTGTTAAAGATTTCATACAAGTTCAGCCTCCTAGATTTAGTAGGCACTGGCCCTCTAAGAATTGGCCCTTTCCAGCCCCTTCCAGGTCTTCTCAAGCCAAACCCAGACAAAGCAAAAACCCCAGGTTTTAGTCTCAGGGGACACACAGGACTAAGCAGTGGGGGGCCTCCACTTCCAAATCTGGGAGTAATAAGACCCCCCTATGGTAATCTGTCTCAATGATTTCCTTTTAAAATTTCCAAGCACTTATCAACTGACTGCCCCTTTGGGGGGAAAGATTGCTCTTCATGCAAAGAACTGGGAACTTATTACCCAGGACAAATGGGTTTTAAATATAGTGTCCCAGGGATACAGATTTAACTTCCACACATTGCCAACACCAAATGGGTGGCCGGACCTACCCCCAAATCAGTGGGCAGAAGCCCAAAAACAAGTACTGTCTCTCTTTAGCATAGGGGCTATTCAACTGGCCCCTTTGGGGGAAAAGATTGCTCTTCATGCAAAGAACTGGGAACTTATTACCCAGGACAAATGGGTTTTAAATATAGTGTCCCAGGGATACAGATTTAACTTCCACACATTGCCAACACCAAACGGGTGGCTGGACCTACCCCCAAATCAGTGGGCAGAAGCCCAAAAACAAGTACTGTCTCTCTTAAGCATGGGGGCTATTCAGCTGGTACCAGAAGAGGAAAAGGGGCAAGGTTTCTACTCGAGACTTTTCCTGGTACCCAGAAAAGACAATTCATGGTGTCCTATCCTGGACCTGTCCACTCTAAACACATTTTTGGAGATTCCAAAATTCAAGATGCTGACTCTTCACCAATTACCTCCTATGCTAGGCAAAGATGCCTGGTTGGCAACACTAGATTTAAAAGAAGCATACCTGCACATCCCAATCAGGGAATCTTGCAGAAGATACCTACGCTTCAAAGCAGGCTACATGCACTATCAGTTCTCTGTACTGCCCTTTGGCTTATCTACTGTGCCCAGGGTATTCACAAAGTGCCTAGCTCCAGTTATTGTATTTTGCAAGCAAAGAAATATTCAAATATACCCATACCTGGATGATTGTCTAATTCAGGCAGGAAGCCAGGACATACTTTTGAATCATCTGGCCTTTGTATAAAGGGTTCTAACTTGTCTGGGGTGCACCATAAATGAAAAGAAGTCACATCTGGTACCCTGTCAACAAATTATATTCCTGGGAGCAAGCTTGAGTACACCTTCCCAGATGGCCTACCTCATGCCAGAGAAACAAATTCATTTGACAACTTACTTCAAACAAGTGGCCACAAAAACCCTGCTATCTGCAAGACAAATACTGCAAGCCTTGGGGTTCATGGCCTCCTGCATTCTTCTAATTCCATATGCAAGACTGCATATGAGGAAACTACAGTGGTATCTAAAAAGCCTATGGTGTCAACATTCTCAGGATCTAGAAGCAATGATTCCTATCATACCTTACCTACACCTAGAGTTCCTTTGGTGGGCAGAGGCCTGCCACCAAAACAAGGGACTACCTTTCACACTACCCCCTGCCGCCCAAACCCTAACAGTGGACACATCAGACTATGCATGGGGGGCTCACCTGGCAGGGAAGTGCATTCAGGACAAATGGAACCCAAGTCAAATGCACCTGCATATCAATCAAAAAGAAATGTTAGCTGTACAGAATGCTCTGACAGCCTTCAAGGACCACATTCTTCCAGGGCAACTAATGGTAAAGATGGACAACACCACTGTTATGTGGTACATAAACAAGCAGGAAGGTACACATTCTTAGCCCCTCTGCAGACTAGCCATGGCATTGTGGAACACAGCCTTGAGCTGCCAAGTGCACCTACAAGGCTCAATTCTTGCCAGGAAAATTAAATGCACTGGCAGATGGACTAAGTAGAAACCTCATGGACCCACACAAGTGGAAACTGGAACCAAGGATTTTCAACATGTTGACAAGCAAATGGGGGAGCCCAGTTATAGACCTGTTTGCCTCTCCGAAGAACTACCAATTGGACAAATTTTGCACAAGGACTCCCCACAAACAAGCCTGGAAAGTGTATGCTTTGTCCTTCAGCTGGAAAAATATATCAGTCTATGCCTTCCCCCTCTGCCTCTGCTCTCTAAAGTACTACTAAAAATCAAACAGGACAAACCAAGGATGATTTTGATTGCTCCAGACTGGCCACACCAACACTGGTACCCCCTCCTGTGCAGTGTGTCATGGATATCCCCATGGCACCTGCCTCAGACTCCTTCCCTGTTGTCTCAGCAGGAGAACCAGATGCTACACCCTCAGCTTCTAACACTGAACCTTGCAGCCTGGCTAATTACATAATCTCTCCTTTACCATCCCTCAGTAAACCTGTGATGGATATCATTTTAAAGGCAAGGAGGCCTAGCACTAGAAAATCCTGTGCTGAAAAATGGAAAAGATTTTGTGCCTGGAACCAATGTCAAGGGATAAGCACAGCAGCGCCCAATTTACCTCAGATTTTACAATACTTAACTGAGATGCTTCACAAGGGCCTGTCTTTTTCCTCCATTAAAATCCACGCTTCAGCCATTTCAGCTCATTGTAACACAGAACCCCCCCCCCTCTTCTCTCATCCACTGCTCAAACAGTTCCTCAGAGGGGCCAAAAATTTGAGACCACCCAGGAGAGCTCCAACCCCAGTCTGGGACCTTAACTTTATTTTGGAGAAACTCACTCTGCCTCCTTTTTAGCCAGCAGCTACTGCGGACTTAAAAATTCTTTCTTGGAAAACAGTTTTTCTTTTAGCAATCACTTCAGCTAGAAGGGTATCTGAATTACAGGCCCTTATGGCAGTGGAGCCTTTCATCATCTTTCATGCGGTCTGGGTGTCCCTCAGGACCAATCCACCCTTCATGCCCAAGCTGGTATCCAGTGTGGCTCTTAATCAGTCCATTCATTTGCCAACCTTCTTTCCCAATCCACAGAACAAAGGGGAATGGATACTGCATTCTTAGATGTGCACAGACAACTCAGATTCTACTTGGACAGGACTAAACCTCAAAGGAAATCTGAACAACTGCTGGTAGCATTTGTTAGAGGGGAAGGCTATTTCAAAGCAAACCATTTCTAAATGGATAGGCCATTGCATTCACTTCTGCTATGAGCACCATTGAAAACCTATCCCCCAGGGGATCAGACCTCACTCCACCAGGCTGCATCTACCTCTACAGCCTTTCTCAGAGTTGTCCCTACCAGGGACCTGGAGTTATGTACATACTTTCACCAAGCATTGTCATTTACCAATTTTTCTCTAATTCCAAAGCTGGCTTTGCCACTGCAGTCTTGTAGGGCCTTGTAGCTGGTCCTAATGCTATCTAAATTCCTCCGCCCAACCATAGCTTTGGGAATCTACCCAAATGTAATGACAGCAACAGTGAAACATGAAGAACATAGTACAGTTGTGCACACTTACCATAAATGTGGATGTTCGAGTGTAGTCACTGTCCCTCCCTCCAGCCCCCTAGCTTCTTTTGGCTATACCTCTGCTTTCCTTTACTATGCTTAAAAGCCTTTTTGGTGTATTTGCTTTTTTGTTGGAGGTATATCATTGTACTTTTATATTTAATTGCTCCCCATTAGGGGGGCACCTGACATCTGGGGCAAGAAAAACTGATGTAATGGTGTCGGCTGCATGCTTTATACCCCTGATGACCTGATGTCATGGAAGAAGGGACAGCAACTGATGCAGGACTCAAGACTTTGTTAATCAGGCTGACTGAGGGCTACCTGAAAGCATATAACCCAAATATAATGACTACAACAGTGAATACACTCGAACATCTACATTTATGGTAAGTGTACACAACTGTACTTTCTGGCCAGTGGAGTAAGGAATGGTTTGATTCTATAAAAGGAGCCTAGTTTTCTGTTGACTTGTTTATAGTGCTATTTATGTGAGAATCAAAGGATAGGTTGTTATCTATTTCAACTCCCAGGAGCCTAGTGGAGGGGTCTGGAGATATACTGGTGCCATTATTAGAGAGGACTGAAAGGTTGAGAGGAGGGGACTTGCGGGTGGGGGAGAAAAGTAACAATTTGTTTTTTTTAGGGTTTAAGATTAGACATCGTTTAAGGAACCAATTTTCAGCGGTTAGAAAAATCTGCTGGGTGATAGAGTGTAGTTCAGATGCAGATGAGGCAGAACAGACCAGAGTAGAGTCGTTAGCTTATTGTATACAGGTAGCTAAGGGAATACTAGCTTGCAGATCATTAATAAAAATAGAAAACAGAAGGGGGCCAAGAATAGAGCCTTGGAGAACTCTTAAGGAAATGGGGAGGTGGTTGGATAAGTTATTATGCCAGTGTACTAACTGTTGTCTGTCTTGAAGGTAGGAGTGGAACCAAATTATAGCACTAGAGTCTAAGGCTAATGTTTTCAGTAAATTTATTAGAAATGGCACATTGTGCCAGATTACAGAGGGATTTGATTAAGGAATTATCAAGTACTCTCTTGGGTGTTGTTTCTGAGCAAGTTCAGGCCTCTGAAAACTCCCAGCTGACTACCCTTAAGCCCTTATCCAGTTCATCCATGTGGTTGATCTCAAACATGGCAGAGGGAAACCTCAAGGGTAGGGGGTTCAGTCATTTCTATAAGGAGACATGTCTGGGTGCACCTTTGTGAGTTTGTGGAGCCCTTCAAGTCCTCTTTTGTCAATGCCCCATTTGACAGAACATTCTAATTTGGCCCCAAGGTAAAGGACACTTTATCCAGGTGTGAAAACAATGGAAAGACACTGTCTGCAGTGGGCATGCATCTTTCAATCCCTCAACAAACCTTTTCCAGGAATCTGTGAGGTGGTTGGAAAATGTGGTTCAAAAGGTCTCAGGGTCCTTTCCAGGACACACGTGGAGAAAGTTTCCCCAGAGTCAGAGGAGGGAACTTTAATGGACGTCGCCACCCATGTGGCAGAGGTGGCACAGAATCAGGGTTCCAGAGATTCATTCTTTGACCAACCCTATCAGCGCTCTTGAAAGGAGGCATGATTGCCCACCTCTGGTGGCAGTTGGGGGACGATTATCCCTGCACCAGAGAACCTGGTTAGATGTAACAAAAGATACTTGGGTGCTGAGGATTACATCCAGAGGATATATAATACTCTTTTCCCTTCCACCTCCAATCTCAGGAAAAATCCCCGATGTTCCACCGAGTCAGAGGGAACAAGCAGCAATTCAAATACAAAAGCTGCTAGAAAAAAGTTATCCAGGAGGTCCCGCCAGACAAATAGAATCCAGAACTTACTCAAGGTTCTTTTTAGTGCCCAAGAAGACAGGGGACTGGAGACGAGTTCTGGATCTCACTAAACTAAACAAGACAGTTCAAAGAACTAAGTTTCAGATGGGCATGGTTCAGTCCATTCTCCCTTTTTTTGGACAAGGACAAATGGATGGGCTCAGTAGACCTACAGGATGTGTACTGTCATGAACAGATGATCCAGCAGTTATTTACACTTCCTGCTGGGAGATGGTCATTATCTATTCAGAGTACTGCTCTTTGGACTCACCACAGCCCCAGGATGTTTCCAAATGCTTGGCAGTAGTAGCAACTCACCTCAGACTGCAGGGATTCTGAGTGTTTCCATCCTTAGATGACAGGCATCCACTCCAACCAGGCATCAACTCATATTGGCAAAGGACCAGGTTTTCCAGGCTTGTTCTCTTTTGGGGATAACCATAAGCTACTAGAAATTTCATCTACAACCTACTAGGAGCCTAGAGTTTATAGGAGCAATTCTCAATATGAAAACTACCATTACATCCCTGACACTGTTGAGACTCCAAACAATAAGGTCACAAGTCAAACAGTTAATCTGTAACTCCATGATTTAGGCCCCATCTGGTCCTTCAAGCCCTGGGATCAGTGGCGGCAGCAATAACATTAGTACCACTAGCTAGATTTTACATGAGAATTCTTCAATGGATGCTAGCCACACAATAGTCAATTCTTTATTAGTCTGTGTCTTACCAGATAAGAATAATTCAGTCACGCAAGAGACACGTGGAATGGTGGTTTCATTCAGATCAAGTTCTTCTAGGCCGTCCATTCATTCTTCCCCCCAGCCCAAGGCAGTAGCAACTATGGATGCTTCCCAGTAAGGGGAAGCATTTATCTTGGGAAGACAGTCCAAGGCACATGGTCCCCCCAAGTAGGCCAAATTGCATATAAATGTCCTAGAGATGACAGCAGTGCTGTTAGCATTGCAAGCATTCAGAATGCTCTCCCCTTAGGGACCATGGTGATACAAACCGACAACATGTCAGTGGTCTGGTTCATCAACAAACAAGGAAGAACCAAATCCTACCCATTGTGTAAAGAAGTTCTCAAGGTGTGGCTCTAGGTGATGATCTTCCAACCACTTTTTCTTAGCAGTGAATATTCCAGGGAAATCCAATGTGATAGCAAAAAAAATTGAGTAGGTGCATTCTTCTACCCCAGAAATAGTCCCTCAGCAAGAAAATTGCGGACAAGATCTTCCATCAGTGGGGCCAGCCTTGCTGCCATCTATTCACTTCCCCCTGAACAACATGTACAGCAGCTACTTTGCTCTAATCCCCTCAGAGGAGGAATCTCTGAGGGATGCTCTACTTCCTGATTTGTCCTAATTTCCTTTACGCGTATCCGTCCATTCCTTTAATTCCTTAATTCCTTCAGGAAAGCTTCCAGGTTGAAAAGCAAAGTCATCCTCATTGCTCCATATTGGCCTCAACAGATTTGGTTTCCATTTATTTGGCCTCACCTGATTCAACCACCTTGGTTTCTGGATCCAACTCTGGACCTTCTGTCTCACCTGACAGACATGATGCACCCAAATTTGGCAAACCTCAGGCTGACTGCCTGGCTTTTCCAAGTCTGTTGATAGCCAGACAACCAATTCTCTCTTTTCCTGTCCGTCATATTTTGATGTCTTCCCATATACTCCAGCAAATGGAAAAGGTGTGTTTTTTTATCTCAAAAACATAACTTTGAACCTTTTACTGCTCCCATATATAATATATTAGATTTTCTTATCACATCTCTTTGATTAAGGAGCTAGTTCTTCTACAGTTAGAGTCCAGTTAGCAGCAGTATCATATTTCCATGTTGGGATACATGGCTCGTCAGTATCATCTCATAAATAAAGCAAAGCATTTTTAAGAGGCATACTACTCTTAAGGCCCCCTTTAAAGATCCTACTCTTCCTTGGGACCTAAATTTAGTCCTGCAGTACCTTACTCAACCCCCATTTGAGCCTGCAGCTACTTGTAACCTTACATTTCTTTCAAGGAAGCCAATTTTCTTAGTAGCCATTACTTTGGCCAGAAGAATTTCCGAGATCCAAGCATTATCCTCAAAACCCCCATACTTGATTTTTCATAGGAACAGGGTGACTTTACAGTACCAGTGCATCATTCCTTCCAAAGGTGGTGTCAGAATCCAGTCAATTAATTTGCTTGTATTCTTTCCCAGATTTTCTAAAAAGTTGACTATGTGCCACACTTATTGGATGTTCACAGCAGCTGTGTTTTTACTTGCATAGGACTAAGAACATCAGACAATCAGATCAACTCTTTCATTTACAAAACCTATATTGTGTAAACCAGTTGTCAAAGTTGCGCTACATAAATGGATAACAAATTGTGATCACTCTGACAAAAACAGTTTGCACTCATTCTACTAGATCCATGCCAACTTCCTCAGTATTTCAGATCAGAATGTCCATGGATGATATTCGTGCAGCAGCTACTTGGGCTACTCCCCATACCTTTATTACTCATTACAAATTAGATCTGGTCTCCAGAGGAAGGACATCTTTTGATTCTGTGGTGCTCAGGAATATCCTTCCTTGAGTCTGCCTCGGAATTTAGGTAGCTGGGGACCATACATCTCAACCTGGAAACATCAAAAATATGCACAATTCCATGAAAAATAGATACATATCTGCATGCTGATTAACATAAAATTTGCATACATAATTATGTAACCCACCCACTCCAATGGAATTGTGGGCTACCAGCTTTCAAACGCAAACTGAAGAACAGACAACCAAAATATGGCACCAGAGTCCCCTTACAGCCATTCCAGTGTCCCATTACCTGGCTATGTTGCTCCATTTACCATAAACACTAATGTGCATATTTACAAACACTAATAGACATCTGCTAAACAAAGCAATATTGTCTCACAATGAAAATAGACTTCGCATTAAAACTTCTCTGCCCTTGAAACTCACATTTATTGAAGCAGCATTGAAACCCACACCACGTTCAAAGAAAATGCATCTGGTGGCCAGTGGTGGATAAAGATTACCTTTAGGCTGTTTTCAAGTCATAGGCCCCTTGCACACAAAACAAGAAACATACATGTATTCTTTGATACACCTTCCTGACTTTATTAAATTATATTCCTTACTGCACAAATAAAACAATGCATGCCAAGTTATAAGTAACACAGATTTATTTGGGGGGCAGAGCAATTCTTGCACAAGTGTCCTGCTACTGAAAATGTGAGATTAATTCAGCATATACCACAGGCTATCACATTATATTTCCTTTATCTTGTTATAACTAAGAAAGTTATTCATATTCTTTGTTCACTGAATATTAAAATATCAGTACAGCCTGAAAACTCTATCCAATGGGTATATACAGCAGCCGTCAAAAACTCCTCAGTAGTATAAGCCTGTAAATGAAAGACTTTCATTTGGCTTTTTCCATGACTTTTTTCTTTGTGAACAAGTGAAGAGCTGGCTTAAACAGCACATAATTTACTGTACTCAAGTTTACTCACAACATGCATTACTTTGATGTTATCTTTGAAAGTCAAGTAATTATCTCACATTGATTTTTAGATTTTGCATTCACCATTAGCATATGGACACTTCGGTTTTACTTTCACTCATATAATACTGAGAGTATTGCACACCATAAATAATGATAAAAGATTGAGACATTTGCTAGTGTTATTTTTTCAAATTTCAATATGACTCCACAATATTTTTATCTTTATTCTGCATGTTCCCGGTAATGTTAAGTACATACTGGCATGACCTACACTTATCTTGCTATCAGAAAAAAGTTACTGCAAACACATTGAGTACAAGGAATACAGCTAAATTACTGAAGGGTATGATCATGGTAGGCAGAGCCCTTGTTTCATTACTGAAGGGAAAGAGGTGCCTGAATTAAAGATTTCCAGTGCAAGTGGAATGTGTTACATGCTTACCAAAATGATATATCTGCTTTGGCTGTTCTCATCTCTGTCACCTCTAGGACTATAGGAAAATGACTCTTGTAGTGTCAAGCAGACTGCAAAATCTACAACCTCAACCCAGTAAAAACAGAAGCCAGTGCTGATAAAAACATGAATATACTTTTAATAAATATTTATTTATTAATTAATAAATATTTAATAAATTTAATAAATATTAATAAACATTAATAAATAACACAATGCACAATAAATATGAATAAATAACACAATGCACAAACACTAATAGACATCTGCTAAACAAAGCAATATTAATAAATATTAATAAATATTTATAAATATTTAATAAATTTAATAAATATTTATTTATCAGTCCTGGGCCCCCTCTTGTTCGTCATTTATTTTTCTGAAGTGCAGGCAAACATAGGGGGATTGTGGCTGACAAAATTTGCAGATGACTGCAAACTGGGCACCATAATTGACACTCCATCAGACACAGACATCCTCCAGAAAGGTCTCATAGAAATGGATAACTGGTGCCAGAGCCATGGCCTTAAGCTAAATGCCAAAAAATGTATAGTCATACCCTTTGGGGAAAACAAGGTAACCCCTAATTACCACATAGGTGGTAATCCATTAAACACGGAAGAAGTTATCAGGGACCTGGGGACCCAAGTTGACAGTAACCTCTTTGACACTCACATTGCCAAAGTGGTTAGGAAGACCTTCTACATTGCCCACCTGATCATGAAGGGATTCACATCCAGATCAGGAGAGGTCATTGTACCCCTGTACTCTTCACTTATCAGACCAATGATTGAGTACAACGCCCATTCGAATGTACCTCACCCGACACCTGCAGCAGTTGGAAAGATCCCAAAAGTTCCTCACCAAAAGGATAAAGGGGCTCAAACATATGTCATACGATGCCCGACTGAAGAAACTCCAGCTCTATTCAGTCGCATACCGCCTGCTCAGAGGTGATCTGTGCCTGACATACAAGGCCATGTCCAACCCGAATTAATGGACATGCTCCACCTCAAAAATCCAAATCCACCAGAGCCACGAGAGCAAGAGACTTAAACCTCAACACGGATATAAATAGGACGTGCTGGAGGGACAGATTCATCACCCAGAGACTCCCTACACTATGGAACAGAATCCCAGTCCATGTGAGGCAGAGCCCCTCACTGACTCTGTTCAAGAGAAATCTTGACAAGTGGATGGGAGATCGTAGGTTTACCCCGGGAATCATCTCTGTATCACTGCTGGACAGAGGCACAGCAAACTAATGGGTATAGTATTCTCATCCTAAGGGGTGGTGAAAGCCACACACACTCTGGCTAGGCTTATAAATGCCCTAGGGCATATAGCCTAGTATGAACCTATGAACCTATGAACCTAAACCCAAACATAAAACTACTGTTCAATCTCAGCCTTACTACAGGATATGTGCCCAAAGAGTGGCGTACAGCAACAGTGGTCCCTCTCCATAAAGGTGGTGCCTCAACAGATCCTGGAAACTATCGCCCCATAAGCCTGACTAGCTTGGTCTGCAAAGCTATGGAAAGGATCATCATGGACCTCATAAATAAAGATGTTGGGGACCTACAGACACTGGATCCTACCCAGTTCGGCTTTGTTAAGGGCAGATCCTGCCTCTTAAACCTGGTTGATTTCTTTAAAAGTCACCAAGGCCATTGACGAGGGGAAGGTGGTCCACACAGCCTACCTGGACCTCGCAAAAGCCTTTGATACAATACCCCACTCGGGCATTATAGATAAGCTCACCAGCTTAAATATAAACCCCTATGTCACTAGATGGATTGCAAACTGCCTCAAGGACAGAACCCACATGGTTAGAATTGCTGGAGCCATGTCAGACTCCAAACCAGTTACAAGTGGTGTCCCACAAGGCTCAGTCCTGGGACCTCTCTTGTTTGGTATATATTTCTCGGAGGTACAGGCCAGCACAGAAGGACTGTGGCTGACCAAGTTCACAGATGACTGCAAACTGGGCGCCATAATTGACTCTCCAGCCGACGCAAGCATCCTCCAAAAGGGCCTCATAGAAATAGATAACTGGTGCCAGAGCCATGGCCTCAAGCTAAATGCCAAAAAGTGTATAGTCATCCCCTTTAGCAAAAACAAAGTGCCCACAAATTACCACATAGGTGGTAATCCATTAAGTACAGAAGAAGTAATTAGGGACCTGGGGACCCAAGTTGATAGCAATCTCTCATTTGACAACCACGTGGCCAAAGTGGTTAGAAAAACATTTTATATAGCCCACCTAATCATGAAGGGATTCACATCTAGATCAGGGGAGGTCATTGTGCCTCTTTACTCATCCCTCATCAGGCCCATAATTGAGTACAATGCCCCCTTTGGGATGTACCTTACCAGACACCTGCAGCATCTGGAAAGACCCCAAAAGTACCTCACCAAGAGGATCAAAGGGCTCAAACAGATGCCATATGCTGCCCGGTTAAAGAAACTCCAGCTCTACTCAGTGGCATACTGCCTGTTCAGAGGTGATCTGTGCCTGATGTATAAAGCCATGTCCAACCCGGAATTAATGGACATGCTGCACCTCAGAAAATCCAAATCCCATCGAGCTACGCGCTCGAGAGACTTGAACCTCAGCACTGAAATAAATAGGACATGCTGGAGGGACAGATTCATAACCCAGAGGCTCCCTTCACTCTGGAATAAAATCGCAGTCCAGGTTAGGCAGAGTCCCTCATTGACTCTCTTCAAGAGGAATCTTGATGAGTGGATGGGAGATCGTAGGTTTACCCCGGGTATCACTTCTGTGTCACTGTTAGACAGAGGCACAGTATACTAACCTCGAAAAAGGGCATAGCAAAATAAATTTAAAATGGGTGGCGAAAGCCAAACACATTCTGGCTAGGCTTATAAATGCCCTAGGGCAGATAGCCTAGCATGAACCTATGAACCTATTTAAAATAAACCAGTTAAGCACTTTCATCCCAATACTTGTGGAGTTCATCAGCAGTATTTTTACTGACTTGAGGTTGTGGAGTTTCCAATCTGTTCGACACTACGTGAGCTGTTTTCTTTGGTTACTGGTTTTGTGTTTGGCTGCACGCTCACATGCTTGTTTTGTTTTGGTTCCAACCGCTAGGACTATGACTGACAAGACTTACTCAACCAACTTTTCCATGATGCCCAACCTCCTTCCCTTGAAACAGAGTAATAAAGACAGTAGGACAGAGTCTCTCACTGTCTCTCTCACACACACACACCTTGCAGGAGTTCCATTTGTCTCAAAACAGTAGCTTACCTAAGGAGTTTCATTCTCGAACATATGTTTGTTCTTTTCTCAGGAAACGGATTCTTGGCTTAACTCGCCAGCAGTCTTGGCTTGTTCCATTCTAGGAAACAGTCCATTCCCTCATGGCTGGCTTTCTGAAAGTGAATGCACGCTGATGCACATTGTTTGAGCTGCTGAATGCATTATTTAGCATTCCGATAGGCTGGCAGGTCATTTCATGGAGCTGACGTCATCGCTCACATGATGTCAGCTCCAAAAGCCGGAATAAATTTCAAAAGAATCAGCCGGGAAATTTGGAAATTAAGGGGTGCCACTCGGGAATCATGGCACCCCATTATTTGGACCCCAAAACCCGGTAAAAAATGAGTAATTAGGTACTTTTGGGAGGTATGCTGGGGACTGTGTCCCATCAGCTGAGGACAGAATGAAAATTGACAACATCAGATAAAGAAGTTATATACTCACCATAAGGTTCCATCTGTGTTGTCCAGTTTCATTTTTCCTCAACTCCCCTCCCACCAACCCCCATCCTTAAAACTTCTGGAAGAATGAGTATTTACTGGACAAGTGCATCCTAACCATTTATGTATGTAACTCCAGACATAGCCCTCTCCATTATCATTTCTGTCCTTACCTTTAACTAAGGTAACAAACAACTTCTAAGGTAATTGGGGTTGATGCATTTGTGGGTAAGGAAGAAGCTCAAGAGTTCTAGGTTGCCAAGAGCTTTAGCAATGTCCAAGTCAGATCTGTGGATTTCGGAGCTGAACCCATCAGTTGAGGAAGAATGAAAATAGAAAACACTGCTGGAACATTATGGTGAGTATATAACTTTTTTCTTTAGGTCATTTGGAGAGAAAACTACAGAAAAGCATTCACCAATTAATATAGATGTCGACTATGAGACTGCTGTGCAATGTGTAGATGAAAATAATGCTGGGCAAAGCAGAGCAGTATGCTGTAAACAGACAACACAAGCAGCCAGTCAGAAAACAACTTGTAATGATGCCAGCAATGATTAAACAATCGGAACAATTGTAAAGTACCTTTTGTCATGAGATAACTACTTAGCAATGCTCTAAAAATGACCACCAGTTTAGCAGGTACTGTAAAATCAGCAAAGAATAATAGTTTTAGATGTTAAACAACAGTACAGAACATTTAGTAAGTGCTTTCTTGGTGTCATAGGGACTGAAGCAGTCAAATCCAGTGAAATAGATCAAATCTGGCTCCAGCAATGGCTGGGTTGCGCTGCTCAGGGCACTCCACTCAAAAGGAGAACACAGTGCTGAAAGCAACGCAAAATGCAGTAAGTGAAAAAAAACACAAGCAGCCAATCAGAAAACTTTCTAAGCCACTTGACTACAGCCCCACTGAGTCTGAATTTGACCTCTTCATTCAGACTTGCCTTCTCTTCAACCATCCCTCCCAGATACTTGAAACTCTTAACTTGTTCCATTATATTCCCTGCTATCTCAGTTTTCAGCTTCTTTTTCCCTCCCATTTGCTGCCATGATGACTGTCTTGTACTCAATTCCATCCCATGTAGCCTCAGTTCTGCATTCCTTTCCCCCTATCATTTGCTGAAGATGTTCTTCGTACTGATCACCAATGCAGTAGCTCAAGCTATATGGGTTATATCCTGTTACGGATATTGCAGCATCCCATCTTCGACAACTTCCATGCACCCAAACTGTTTGCTTGAGATGAGCTGATTAAAAGTTCAGTTTGGACGCTAAGCCCTCAAGATCTTTCCTGTTGCAAAGCTAACACTCTTCTGTGGGCTTTTCAGGAGTGACAGACTGCTAATTAATTTCTTTTGTGTGACAGAAAACCTACTTTTTCTATCAAATATATTTATGCTAGAACAGTGTTTTAAATGACTGTCATGTTGGGAGCATTACTTTTTTATTTTTGGAGTAAAAAGTTTACACTAATTTTAAATTTATTTTTTCTGTGGTAAAAGTTATTTTACTTAAGGCTGGTTTAAGTGTTTAGTGATTTTTGCTGTGTGTTAACTGGGGAAAAATAACTTTTTTTTCAATTTATTTTACCAACTATTGCTGCTTCCACATGAACCTGGCATATTTTTCGGCTTAACCATGGGAGAACCTATTGCTTGATTTTACCTTCTTCCAGCCACAAAAGCAAACAAGCAAGCACAAATTGTTAGGCAGCCTTTGCCAACACAGCAGGCTGATAAAGTGCCTCAACTGCAGGTAGGTGACTGTGCTGTGATCAAAACTGGTTCCTCAGTCCACTCCTCATTTTCTTTCTAGTTGGTGCTAAGAAAAGAACCAGCATTGATTCAGGATTAATGTTTCTCTGATTCTACAGTATTTGTGTAAGTTACAATCTTATGACTTGCCTTACTCTTCAATGCTCATTTATCAGGCATTTTGGCGTATTTATTCATTGATTCCACTCTTTCAATGCAGTTTCATGTATTTTTAAGCAAGTAGGCTTGGGATCTTAATTTTATATTAGAAGTACTAACAACTGTTCCATTTGAAGCAATTCTTCAGTCTGACTTGAGGTTTTTAACATTGAAAAGTCTGTCTTACTGCTGTAAATATACAAGAAGAATATTTCTGCAAGCTCTTGTTGTGGGTCAGTTTTTTTCTCATTTTCCTCAGTTAGGATCTCTTTAAGAGCTAATCTTTATTTATGCCTAATATGATATCTAAGTGACCTTAACACAATCTATACATGTTTTTCTTTTTTCTAGATCCTAAACATGAGGAAAAAAGGATACTTTTATACCTTGGATGTCCACAGACAACGTGGGCACTATCTTGGCAGGAAAAAACTCTTTCAGAACTTCTGATCAGCGTTTTCATTTTTGGGAAGGACAACCTGTGTCAAAACAGTAATTCCAAATGGCTGTCTCAGGCTATTATTTTTACTCCGACCCCAACAAAGCTATTACAGACAGTGCCAAGACTCATTCTCTCAGGGTCTTGGATTCATCTGTGGCTTTTTGGAAAGCATTTGATTGTAGAAGTATTCTAGAAGCAGCAGTCTGGTCCTCTGCATACTTTTACAAAGCACTCTAAATTAGATTCCTTCTCCAGGTCTAAGGCAGGTTTTGCTAGGATCATTCATTGGGGACTCTTGGACTCATCCCCCACCCCCCTAATCTTTCTAAGCTGTGGTTAGCTATCCATATAGTTTAAGCTACTGTAGCAGTGAACAGTGTGAAGAACATAATACAGTTGTGCAAGTAAACTTACCTTTAGAGGAAATGTTCAATCACTGCTGTAGTAGCCCCACCTCCCCATTTTTGTATGCATTTTTTGCTAGTGTGTAGACATTTTTGTTCATTGTCCTCATCATAGCTTTAGTTACCCTCTCTGTATTGGCATGAAAGCTCTGAAATGTTTGTCACCAAGACTTGATGTTTAGTCAGTTCAGCTCAACTGAGTAATGGCTTGAGTTCATGGAAGGTGTCCTGAAGCTTTGGAAACTGGTCATCTGTTATTTCCTTAACAGGATATAACCCATTTATTTAGCTTACACAACTGCAGCAGAGATCATTCAAACATCTACTGTTATGGCAGGATTAATTATGCAACTGTACTGTTTTGTTTGTCACAAAGTCTGTATCCAGCAGCTTTTTTGATTAGTGTAGTCCAACACCAGTATGATCAGCAGTGAATCATCTGAATCCTGCTGCACCCACAATCCCAGTAGGAACTATTCTGAACGTTCAGACACTGTTTATATTTATGTCATTTGGTCCTTGTACATAGCCTTCACTAATTCTACCAGTGTTTCTGGGACTTCCTGGGACCTTGTCATATGCCTTCTCTAAGTCTAGAAATACCCACTTGGTCTCTTTCCTCATCTCTAATTCTTCTCAACCGTCTCTTCATAGTCATCTCATCTCACTGCAGTTATGGAATCAGTTATTCTACTTACTTATGTGAATATGAACTGCTCATCTGCAATCTTACTTTTTACTACTGTGCATATTCATTTGCCAGTTTACCCTTTCCAACACTTTTGCAGTGTGATACCTCTGCACTGCCCACAGTTGTGAATGTCCCCTTTATTCTTGTACATTGGCATTAGAATGTTTATTCTCCAATCATTTGGGATATGCCTTTCTCTCCGTACTGCCTCTAGAGCCATTTCTTCCTCAACTCTTCCAACATCTTGATCATATCTGCTGTGAACTCCTCTGAGTCTGCTTTATTCCCTGAATTTGTTTTCCTTAGTACAGTTCTAGGTGGCCTCTTCCTCCTTCATGGGCAATACAGCATCTGTGGGTTTTACTTCATTTAGAAACTGCTGGAAATACACAGCAGGTTTTTGCTGGCATTCCTTATCAAGGGTGTATGATTGATTATTTTATCTTTCTCCTGCTTTGTCTTGCATCCTGTTAAAGTTTTTGTGCCATCTTGTGAATCACATTCCAGAAGTTGGCAAAGTGATGGTGATGCCTTGATGTTCTTCATGTTTCACTGTTGCAGTCATCACTTGTGGGTTGTCCCTGCTGGATAGGCCTTGGCCGGCCCAAATACCAGAGTAAAGCGTTGGCTGCAGGTCGCATGGGACTGACATCAAGTCATCAGTGGTATAAAACAGGGCAGCTGATGCCATTACATCAGTCTTTCTTGCCATGGAATCCAAAGCAGAAGCAGTTTGCTTGTGCCAGAGTGAAATAGAAAATGACTAAAGCTAAGTACCCCATTGGGGGTCTTTTTCCTTGCACTAACCAATGTCCAAAAAAGTAAATAATTGTCTCTGCTGTGGAAAACAAATACCACACTGAGACTTCCATAACCTGTGTGTAACCTGCTTAGGCCCAGACCACGACCTCCCTGGATGTCAGTTCTGCGCTCTCTTTAATGCTAGGACCATCCACCGTAGAGCAGAATTTGCAGCTAGATATTTCAAGGAAAGTCCTTCGCAGTACAAAATGGCATGCATCGGTCAGCATACAGTGGATATCCAAAATAAAAGAAAAGATAAAGAAAGGGACAGACCATAAAAAGTTAGGCCTTTAGATGACTCTTCTCTGAAGGCAGTCACCAGTTCAGTGGAATTCAGTGAGGGACCTACGCAGCCCCTGATGCATGACCCTAAACCTCTGCAGGCCTCTACCGAGACCCATTCGGAGTCTAGTACACCACCAGATCAGTCTACATCTGCTGAATTTTCATTTGTCAGCTCCGTGGTTGCGTCAGTAGCCACTCTGTAGGCACCAGCTTCTGAGGAGGCTTTTTGGATAACTGAAGGCAGACAAAGACAACCGGCTGCATCGCCGGCCACTGCCGCACCCAGGCCCATTGAAGCTCTAAGGCCGAAAACCAAGACCACTCCCAGAAAAAATATTCCCAGTCACCATCTTCAAGCCCAACCTGCTCAGTCACAACAACTTCTTAAGATGGCACAGGATCTTATTACCCTTGTCAGAGGTTACCAGACTACCCCAGCAAAAAGAAAAAGGGACCTTTCCCCAGAGATTCTCAGAACCTGACACTGAAGAATCTGATTTTTTTTATTCAAACAACAGACCCTTACCACCTATGAGGATTCTGATGCAGAAGAATCTATCCCATCTGCACACCCCCTCCCCAAGGACTTATCTTTTGGAGAGACCTTACACACCCTTAGAGAACACTTCCATTGGGAAGCTCAGGATTAACCCCAGTCTAAGAAGAGGCTAAGAGAGTTTCTGGACCTTCCCCAGCACAAACCCATGGCCATTCCTCCCATTTTGGATGTGGTGGAGGATGTTTTCATGGAGTCTAGCCTCACACCTGATGCCCTTCCTCCTGCACCTAGAATGCCAGACAGGTACTACAGGGTGCCAGACACCCATAAATACATTCAAAAATCCTGCAGCGGACCCAGAGGTCATCACTCAGGGACACAACGGGGCTAGAGTTAGCTCCTCCAAAAACCCTATTCCATCTGACAGGGATAGCAGAGCCCTAGATAGATGGGTAAAAATGTATACACCTCTGCAACCATAGCTATTAGAGCTTTTAACTGCCAGTTCCATATGTTAAAATATCAGCAACATGCAGTGGAACTATTAAAGCAGAACATTTCCTCCTTGCCTGACAGTTCTACTTCCAGAGAGCTTTTGGAACTCTTACACTCCAGCTCTCAAGTGGCAAAGCATTCCCTTCCCTGTGGATATGATGCCGTAGAAGCCTCCAGCAGGGCTGTTGTTGCAGGATCAGTCATTAGGAGACATACTTGGCTGAAAGTGCAACCTCTACCTGATCATGTTAAATCCAAACTCCTAGACGCCTCTCTAGATAAGGACCATCTGTTTGGATCTAAGGCAGAGGAGGTGATCAAGAAAATGGAGGATAAGGCAAAATCAATGCAGACAGTAAAAGATTTCCTCCAGATACAGCCTCCTAGATTCAGCAGGAACTTTCCCACCAAACACTGGTCCTTTCCTTCCCAATCCAGGCCTGTGCAAAGGAAAGGGCGCAGGGACAGACCTCCCAGCAACAACAAGGACAGCAGAGGCCCAGACAATGGACCTCTACAACCCCCAGAGCAGGGAGTTTTAAGTCCACGCCCTACCCTAGGGACTCAGAATGACTCCTCTTCCCCCCTCTGCCCTCCAAAGGTTAGGAGGAAGGCTATCCCTTTTCTAAGAGAACAACTGGCAATCCATCAAAAAGGATCAATGGGTCCTAAAAATAATTTTCCAAGGATACAGATTCTCCTTCAAAGAGAGCCTAATATTAACAGGGTACCCAGACATGCCATCAAGTCAGCGGGCAGAGGCCCTCTGCCAAATATAGAAACTCTGTGTTCAAGGAGCAGTGGAACCTGTACCCGAGGAACAAGCCGGAAAAGAGTTTTATTCAAGATTATTCATGGTACGCAGGAAAGGGGGCTCTTGGCGTACTATTCTGGATCTATCCACACTAAACCTTTCCCTGCAAGTGCCAAATTTCAAAATGCTTACACTCCAAAAACTCTTACCTATGCTGACCCCAAATGCCTGGCTAATTACCCTAGACCTAAAAGATGCCTACCTCCATATCCCTATAAGGGAGTCCTACAGAAGATTCCTCCACTTCAGGGAAGGCTGACAACACTTTCAGTTATCTGCTGCTCCCAGGGTTTTCGCCAAATGCCTGGCCCCTGTCATTGCCTTCTGCAGGCAGAAAAACATTCAGATTTATCCCTATCTGGATGACTTTTTCATCCAGGCAGAAAGCAGGGAAAAGCTCCAACAAGACCTTGACTTTGTCCAAACTCTGTCCACCTCTCTAGGATTTACCGTCCTCAAAAAAATATCCCATTTCCAGCCCACCAGACAGATCACCTTTTGGGAGATGTTCTTCGTGTTTCACTGTTGCAGTCATCACATTTTGGTTATCTGCTTGCAGGTAGCCCTCAGCCGACCTGAATACCAGGGTCTTGGATTCCTGCATAGGATGCTTTCTCTTCTTCCATGACGTCAGGTGGTCAGGGGTATAAAACATGCAGCTGATGCCATTACATCAGTCTTTCTTGCCGCACGGTGCCCGAAGCAGAAGCAGTTCATAAGTGCCGGTCAGCCAACTCCTGAAATTTTCATTTTCGAGTTTCAGAACCAAAGTCTTCAAAAAAGCGAAGTACCCCATTGAAGATTCTTTTTTTTGCTCTTAACCAATGTCAGTAAAAGTTAACAGTTGTATTACCTGTGGAAAGCAAATACCTCATAAAGATTTTCATTCGTACTGCATTTCTTGCTGAGGCCCAGACTACGACGTCCCTCACTGTCGGTTTTATGCCTTGTTCAACCCCCGAACTATTCGTCATCGGGCTATATTTACAGCAAATTATTTTGTTACTCCGTATAACTATCCAGAAATGGCTTCAGTAAGCCATCCGACTACCGATATTCCAAAAAAAGTAAGGATAAAGACAGAGACAGACTGCATAGGTCCAAAACTGCTGACGATGCTTCTGTTAAGCTAGTCGCCAGTCCGCTGGTACTCAGTGAGGCACTTTCGCAGCCCCTGATACCCGCTATTTCAGCTTCGCAGGCGTCTACTGAGATCCATTCGGAGTCCGGTATGCAGCGAGATGCTTCTTTGACTATGGAACCTGCGGATGTCTCTCCCTTGGATGGGTCCGGAGCCGCTGTGCAGGCACCAGCTTCTGAGGGAGTTTTCAGGCCTACAGACTTGCATGTTAAGCTGATGCCATCTTCTTCATTCAGGTCTAAAACTCGCAGCACGCCTAGAAATCCGATGGCCAAACTGCATGGTCAGGCCCATATGCCTAAAAAACAAATGCTTAGAATGGCTGAAGACCTTATTACCTTAATTAGGGGAAGCCAGCCTTCCCCCTCTAAGAGACCTAGAATTGACTTTCCTTCTGATTCTTCTGATCAGGAATCTGATATTTATGTTTCTTCTGATTACCAGGATTTGCCTTTGTCTACCTATGAGGATTCTGATGCAGAGGATTCCATTCAATCTGCTTCCCCTCCAGAATATTTTTCTTTTGGTGAAACCTTGCATACTCAAAGGGAGCATTTCTGCTAGGAAAGCCAGGATTACTCTGACTCCAAAAAGAGGCTAAGGGAATTCTTACTCCTTCCTCAACACAGGTCTTTAGCTATCCCTCCTGTTCTGGACATTGTAGATGATGCTTTCCTGGAATCTAGCCTTTCTCCAGACACCTTACCTCCAGCTCCCAGTAAACCTGACAGGTATTACAGAGTACTTGACTCTCACAAGTTCCTCTTCAAGAATCCTACTGCAGATCCATAGATCATTTTACAAGAACCAAAGGGCATTAAGGTTACTGCTGCCAAAAATCCTACCCCTTCTGATAGAGATTCTAGAGCCTTGGACAGATGGGAGTAAGAAGGTATACACGTCTGCTATTTTGGCCGTTAGGGCTTTAAATTGCCAGTTTCATATGTTAAAGTACCAGCAGCATATTATGGGACTACTTAAACAGAAAATTATGTTGATTCCTGATGTGCTGAACACAAAGAATTACAGGATTTAATGCTGCTGTCACTGGGTCTGCACTTAGAAGGCATGCTTGCCTTAAGGAGCAAAACTTGCCAGATCATGTTAAAGCTAAATTACTGGATGCTCCCTTAAACCAAGACCGTCTGTTTGACAACAAAGCAGAAGTCCTCAGAAAGATGGAGGAAAAAGCTAAATCTATGCAAACTGTTAAAGAATTCCTGCAAGTACAGCCTCTTAGATTTAGAAGGCATTGGCTTTCAAAGAATCGGTCCTTTCCAGTCTCTTCCAGGCCCTCTCAGTCCAAACCCAGGAACAGCAAACCACCTAGGTTACAGCCTCAGGCTAAGCACAGGCCTAAGCAGTTGGGGGGCTCCCACTTCCAAAGCAGGGAGTAGTAAGGCACCCCCATATGGAAAGATGGCAGAATGATTTAACCTTAATTCTTCCAAGCCCTGCTCAACTGCCTGCTCCCTCAGGAGAAAAGCTCGCCCTGCATGCAAAAAACTGGGAACTCATTACCCAAGACAAATGGGTTTTGAATATGGTTTCCCAAGGATACAGATTCTACTTCCATACCCTACCAACCCTAAATGGTTGGCCAGACCTACCCCCAAATCAGTGGTCAGAGGTCCAACAGCAGGTTCTCTCTCTTCTAAGTATCAGGGCTATTCAACCTGTCCCAGCAGAAGAAAGGGGACAAGGTTTTTATTCAAGACTTTTCCTGGTACCCAGAAAAGACAGCTCCTGGCATACTATCCTGGACCTCTCTATTCTAAACACCTTTTTTGTAATTAAAATTCAAAATGCTAACACTTCAACAGCTGCTTCCTATGCTAGGCAAAGATGCCTGGTTGGCAACCTTAGACTTAAAGGAAGCTTACCTGCACATTCCAATAAGGGAATCTTGCAGGAAATACCTAAGCTTCAGGGCAGGCTCCATGCACTATCAGTTCTCTGCACTTCCTTTTGGCTTGTCTACTGCACCCAGGGTATTCACAAAGTGTTTAGCTCCAACCATTGCATTTTGCAGGCAGAAAAATATTGACATATACCCATACTTGGACGATTGTCTGATTCAGGCAGAAAGCCAGGACTTGCTTTTAAAACATCTGGCATTTGTAAAGAAACTTCTAACCTCACTGGGGTACACCATAAACGAAAAGAAATCTCACCTAGTACTCTGCCAACAGGTTGTATTCCTGGAAGCAAGCTTAAACACAACTTCCCAGATGGCTTTCCTCACTCCAGAGAAACAAGTTTATTTGACAACCTACTTCAAACTTCTGGCCACAAAGACCCAGCTGTCTGCAAGGAAATTCTGCAAGCCCTGCGGTTCATGTCTCTTGAATTCTACTAATTCCATATGCAAGACTGCATATGAGGAAACTAGAAAGGTATCTAAAAAGCCTATGGTATTAACATTCTTAGGACCTGGAATCAATGATTCCTATCATTCCTTGTATAAAGACATAGTTCCTTTGGTGGGCAGAGGCCTGCTTCCACAACAAGGGACTCCCTTTCACTCTACTCCCTGCTGCCCAAATCCTAACAACAGATGCATCAGACTATGCATTGGGGGGGCTCACTTGGCAGGGCAGTGCATTCAGGGCAAATGGAACCCGAGACAGATGCACCTGCATATTAACCAAAAAGAAATGTTAGCTGTACAGAATTCCCTGACAGTCTTCAAATACCACATTCTTCCAGGACAATTATTGGTAAAGACAGACAACACCACAGTTATGTGTTACATAAACAAGCAGGGGGGAACCCACTCATACCCTCTCTGCAGACTAGCCATGGCTCTGTGGAACACAGCCTTGAGCTACCAAGTGCACCTACAGGCGCAATTCCTGCCAGGCAAGCTAAATTCTCTGGCAGACAACTTAAGCAGAAATCTCATGGACCCACACAAATGGAAACTGGAACCAAAAATATTCAACCTCTTGAGGAACAAATGGGGGACTCCAGAGATAGACCTGTTTGTCTCCCCTCAGAACTACCCATTGGACAAATTCTGCACAAGGACTTCCCACAGTCAAGCTTGGAAAGTGGATGCCCTGTCCTTTACCTGGGAAAGCCTCTCAGTTTATGCCTTTCCTCCTCTGCCTCTCCTATCAAAGGTTCTGCTAAAGATCAAACAGGACAAGCCAAGAACAATACTGATTGCAGCTGACTGGCCACACCAACACTGGCACCCCCTCTTGCGCACTATGACACTGCTGGAATCATGGCATCTGCCTCAGACCCCTTCCCTGCTGTCCCAGCAGGCGGGCCAGATTCTGCGCCCTCAACTTCAAACCCTGAACCTTGAAGCCTGGCTAATTCCTTGAGCTCTCCAATAGCATCCCTCAGTAAGCAGGTGCTGGATGTCATTCTGCAGGCAAGGAGGCCTAGTACTAGAAAATCCTATTCTGAAAAGTGGAAAAGATACTGTTCCTGGAGCCAGACTCAGGGGATGGGCACAACGGTGCCCAGCTTACCTCATATACTTAATAGAAATGCTCCATAAGGGCATATCCTTCTCTTCAATTAAAATTCATGCCTCTGCCATTTCAGCCCATTATAATACTGAACCACCCCTCTTCTCTCACCCCCTGCTAAAGCAATTCCTCAGAGGGGCCAAAAACTTAAGACACCCCAGGAGAGCCCCCTACTCCAGCTTGGGACCTTAACTTTGTATTGAAAAAGCTCACTCTGCCTCCTTTTGAGCCAGCTGCAACTGCAGAGTTGAAATTCCTTTTTTGGAAAACAGCCTTTCTTCTAGCCATCACTTCAGCAAGAAGAGTGTCTGAATTACAGGCCCTCATGGCAATGGAGCCCTTTGTTATTTTCCATGCAGACAGGATTTCCCTCAGGACCAAGCCTTCCTTTATGCCCAAGGTGGTGTCTAATGTGGCCCTTAATCAGTCCATTCATTTACCTACTTTTTTCCCGAATCCTCAAAACAAAGGAGAATGAAATATGCACTCTTTGGATGTGCACAGACAACTTAGATTTTATTTGGACAGGACTAAGCCTCTCAGAAAATCTGAACAGCTGATAGTTGGCTTTGCTGCAGGGGCGGAGAGGAAGGCCATTTCAAAGCAAACCATTTCTAAATGGATAGCCCATTGCATTCATTTCTGCTATAAGCACCATGGAAAACCCACCCCACAGAGGATAAGATCACATTCCACCAGGGCTGCATCTACCTCTACAGACTTTCTCAGAGGTGTCCCTACCAGGGACATCCTAGAAGCTGCTACCTGGAGCTCTGTACATACCTTCACCAAGCATTACTACATGCCTATTTTTTCTAAATCCAGAGCTGGTTTTGCCACTGCAGTCTTGCAGGGCTTAACAGCTGGCCCTAATGCTCTCTAACTTCCTCCTCCCTTCCTTAGCTTTGGGAATCAACCCAAATGTGATGACTGCAACAGTGAAACATGAAGAACATAGTTCAGTTGTGTACACTTACCATAAATGTAGATGTTCGAGTGTATTCACTGTTGCAGTCCTGGTTACCCTCCCTCCAGCCCACTGACTTCTCTTGGCTCTACCTTTCCTTCTTCTTTGGTGTATTTAAGCTTTCTGGTGTATTTGCATTTTGATGGAGGGGTACCATAACATATAATTGCTTCCCATTGTGGGGGCACCTGACATCTGGGGCAAGAAAAACTGATGTAATGGTGTCAGCTGCATGTTTTATACCCCTGACGACCTGACGTCATGGAAGAAGAGACAGCATCCGATGCAGGAATCCAAGACTCTGGTATTCAGGCCGGCTGAGGGCTACCTGCAGGCAGATAACCCAAATGTGATGACTGCAACAGTGAATACACTCGAACATCTACATTTATGGTAAGTGTACACAACTGTACTTTCTCCTAGACACATCCACCCAAAAAGCCTTCCTCTCTCCAGAAAAACAAAGTTTCCTGCCCAAATACTTCTCCCAGTTGGCTTACAGAATACACCTCACAGCAAGGAAGTTCCTTCAAGCTCTGGGGTACATGGCATCCTGCATCCTGTTGGTGCCCTTGGCCAGACTACACATGAGAAAACTGCAATGGTACCTAAAAAGCCTATGGTGCCAGCACTCTCAGTCTCTTGAGCTGCATTTGCCTCTGATTCCCTGCTTATGAGGGGGAACTCCTATGGCGGGGAGAGGTCTGCACCCAGAACAAGCGCCTACTTTTTCTAATTCTTCCCCATGGCCAGACCATTACCAAGGATGCCTCAGACAAATCCTGGGGTGCACACTTAAGAGATGTGAACTCAGGGCTATCTCAGCCTTCAAGAGCCATCTGAAACCAGGGCTGCTACTCATCAAAACAGACACTACCACAGCCATGTGGTACATAACAAGCAGGGGGAACACACTCCTATCCGCTTTGTCATATAGCCATGCTTCTCTGGCAGACTGCCTCAATGATTGGCCTTCACCTGATAGCTCAACACATCCCGGGGGAAAACAGTATCGTAGCAGACCATCTCAGCAGAAGTGTCCTGGACCCCCATGAATGGCAGGTTCAGAGGGAAACCTTCCTGTGCATCACCAAAACCTGGGGGACCCCAGAGTTAGACATATTTGCATCTGTAGACAACAGGCAGTTAGACAAGTTCTGCACCAGGGAGTTCCACCCAGAAGCCTGGAAAGTGGATGCTGTCTCTTTCCACTGGGGCAACCTGTTTGTCTACACCTTCCCCCCCTTACCAATGATCCCAAGGGTACTGCTAAAGATCAGGGAGGAAGGGCCAAGAGCTATACTAATTGCTCCAAATTGGCCCAGGCAGCATTGGTACCCCTTGCTACTCAGCCTAACCAAGGAGCCTCCCAGTAATCTGCCCCTCACAGAAGGACTTCTAACCCAGGAAAAAGAGTCAGTTCTGCATCCCAATCTGTAAACTCTCACAAACCTGTCCACATGGCTTATACCCCAAAGGCGGATACCAACCCTCTTTTGAGCAAGCTTTTCCTGGATATAATTAAGGAGGCCCAGCACCAGGAAATCATACTCTGCAAAATGGAAAAGATCCAATGCCTGGTGCTAAACCAAGGATACCAGCAGCTCCCTTGCATCTCTCTCTCTGATTCTAGACTACCTGGCGGAGATAGTGCAAAAAGGATTATCTTACTCTTCCATCAAAATTAATGCTTCAGCTATCTCCGCCCATGCCCATACAGAGCAGCCTTTGTTCTCCCACCCACTGCTAAAACAATTCCTTAGAGTGTATCTCACATCAGGCCACCTAGGAGGTCACCCACTCCTGCTTGGGACCCGAATTATGTCTTGGAAAAATTGACCTTACCTCCCTTTGAACCAGCTGCCTCAGCAGAGCTAAAACACCTCTCTTGGAAGACCGCCTTCCTGCTGGCCATAACCTCAGCTAGGAGGGTTTCCGAACTGCAGGCACTCATGGCCATTGAACCCTTCATTATCTTCCATACAGACAACGTGCTTCTCAGAACTAACCCCTCCTTTATGCCTAAGGTGGTGTCTGACGTAACACTGAATGAGGCTTTACATCTTCCCACCTTCTTTCCTAACCCTCAAAACACGGGGGAAAGAATCATTCATTCACTAGATGTGCGCAGACAACTTTGATACTATCTGGATAGAACCAAGTCTCTCAGAATGACTGACCAGCTCCAGGTCAGCTTCACCCCAGGGGCAGAGGGGAAAACTGTTACCAAGCAGACCATTTCTAAATAGATATCCAACTGTATCCATTTCTGCTACCACTTCCTTGGGAAAATTCCTCCCAAGCAAGTCTGAAGCCACCCCACTAGGGCAGCATCTACTTCCACAGCCTTTCTCAGAGGAGTCCCTACCAAGGACATTCTAGACGTTGCCACTTGGACTTCTGTCCACCAAGCACTACCACTTGCCTCTTTTCTCCAAAACCCGGGCAGGCTTTGCCTCTGCAGTCCTGCAGGGCATGCTAGGCCCTACTTAGAACAGTGCTTTCCTGTTCAATTATTCCTTCCCTTCTACCATCCACCCTACCTTCAGCTTTGGGAATCATCCCACAAGTGAAGACTGCAACAGTGAAATACAAAGAACGTTTTCTCTCTCTCCTTCCCCCTCTGTTTCTCTCTCAGTTTCCTTCACAACTATCTATGCCTATGGGCATCCCTCCAGAATCTACTCCAACCCTATCCCACCACCAGACCACTAAGATCTAGCAACAAAAATCACTTGCAGATCACTAAAGCCAATAACTTTGCTGGTGAAGCACTATTCTCTTGCGTCATAGCCAAATTATGGAACTCCTTCCCACCCACAATTACCTCCACACCATCATGCACCCACTTCAAAACTTTACTAAAAGCACACCTAAAAACATGCTGGCTATGCCCTTGCAACTCCCACTCTTAATATCACCCACCCCATCCAACCACTACCTTTCTTTCCACTCTACTACCTTGATTATAGCAAGCTTAGATGCTCATAAGCCTAGTACTTATTATGCAGCAGGAACTTCTTATTGTAACATTTGTTAATGTCTGTTATGTACTTCACAGATAAAGATTATAGTTGTCTACTGATGTACTGTGTTCTTCATCTGTAAATATGTTGTAAGTAATTGATATGTAAATTGTTAATCGCTATGTAATCCAATGTAACTACTGTCTGTTTGTTTTAACTGAGGAGCTTTTCTCCCCGGGCCTCCACTGAAAATGGACCTACATCCAGTTGGACACTCACGGTCAACAAATATAAATAAATAAATAAATAAAATAAATAAAAATAGTACAGTTGTGTACACTTACCATAAATGTAGATGTTCGAATGTATTCACTGTTGTCCCGTTTTCTCTCTCTCCTTCCCCCTCTATTTCTCTCTCAGTTTCCTTCACAACTATCTATGCCTATGGGCATCCCCCAGGTTGGCCTTCCTCAGGCCTTCTGGACAGGGCTGCTATAGGTTGGGGCAAGAAAAACTGATGTAATGGCATTGGCTGCCCTGTTTTATACCACTGACGACATGACATCAGTCCCAGGTGACCTTCAGCTGACACAGGAGGGATCTTTACTCTTGTATTTGGGTCAGCTGAGGGCTACCCAGCAGGGATAACCCACAAGTGATGACTGCAACAGTGAATACACTCAAACATCTACATTTATGGTAAGTGTACACAACTGTACTTTTTTCACTATTACACCTGCTGCTGTACCTCATTGCTGGCCAGCCAGTATTCCTTCTTAACCTGGTCCATCTTTTCTATTTCTCACTTTTTCCTGCATGTCTGCTTTCTTTTGATAATTTTCTGGACTTCTAAATTTCACCACCAGTCTTCCTTTTGTGTCTTGTTCCAATACCAGGCCTGGACGCATAGCTTTTCTATAGTCTTCACACATGCTGTTTTGAGATGCTGTCATTCTTCTACTCCATCTAGTTCCCTTTCTTCTTGAGGTATTGGAGCCCTAAGTATTTCCGTGAACTTTTGTGAACTTGCTCCAGTCAATTTTCAGGTCTCCACTCTTGTCTCTTTTGACCTTAGACTTCTTTGAACACTCCTTACAGCTGATTGTGCCCACTAGTGGTTTGTGCTGTGGACTGACTGCTCTGCTGGAGATGACTTTGCCATTTCCGATTCTATCTCAATGCCATGAATCTATCACTAATGATCTAATGATCCCTCACTGTTTTTAGAAGTTTCTCCCTTGCAATTCCCACACCATTCTAACATACTCTCTCTAATTAGTAGACTGTGGATCCAAAGCAAAGGGGTTTTGCTGCACTGCCTTTATCTTGTCTACTGGATTATGCAGGATGTCTAGCGTCCTCCTTACCATTATGACATCCACTTCCAAGCCGCATCATATTAGTGAACTGAGTGCTGCAATCCTTGGATGTTCATCGTGTTTCACTGTTGCAGTCATTACACTTGGGTTATCCTGCTGGCAGGCTACCCGCAGTCGGCCTGAATTCCAAAGTCCTGGTCCCGCGTCGGTTGCTGTCGTCTCTTCCCTGACGTCAGTGCACCAGGGGTATAAAAGATGCAGCCAAAATGCCATTTTCTTCAGTCTTTCTTGCCGCGCGGTGCCCGAAGCAAAAGCAGTTCGCAAGTGCCGATCGGCCGACTCCTGAGATTTTCGAAATTGAATTTCAGATCCGAAGTCTTCAATAAAGCTAAGTACCCCATTGGGGAAACTTTTTTCTTGCTCCAGACCGATGTCAGAAAAAGTTAACAATTGTATTTCTTGTGGGAAGCAAATACCTCATAAGGATTTTTATTCTTACTGGATTCCTTGCCTAGGCCCTGACCACGATGTTGCTAGTTGTCGGTTTTGTGCTAGATTTAACCAACGCATGATTAAGCGTCGGTACGATTTTGCTTTTCATTATTTTGGCAGAAGGTTTAACTATATAATGCCGTCGAAACAACCGACTACTGGAATTCATAAAAAACGCAAGGATAAAGACAAGGACAAGCATCCGAGGTCCAAAACCAACGACAAAGCCTCTTCTAGGCCAGTCACCGGTTCGCCGGTGCTCAGTGAAGCGCGTTCGCAGCACCTGACTCCCACTACCTCAGAGCCACAGGCCACCTCTAACTCCCACGTGGAGACAACTAGGCCTCTGGATACTCAAGGTATTGGCCTTTCGGAAATTAATCCCTCAGATGGGTCCAGAGCCGCTGAGCAGGCATCAGCTTCTGAGGGTGCCTTCAGACCTACACAACTTTATATAAAGCCTACTTCAGCATCCAAGACAAAGTCTAAAACAGTTTTAAAGACAAGGAAACAAGTACAGCATTCTCCAGGACAGACTTCTATGCCTAAGAAACAGATGCTCAAAATGGCTGAAGACCTAATTGCTTTGATCAGGGGTTTCCATCCCTCTCCTGATAAGAGGCCTAGGCAAGACACTGGATATGATTTCTCTGATCAGGTTTCTATTTCTTCTGATTCCTCTTCAGAACAGGGATATTCTATTCCTCCCTATGAGGATTCTGATGCTGAAGATTCTATTCCTTCAGCTTCTCCTCCTGAGGACTACTCATTTGGGGAAACCCTGCATAACATGAGAGAGCATTTCCACTGGGAGAGCCAAGATTATTCTGATTCTAAGAAAAGGCTTAGAGACTTTCTTTTACTTCCTCAGCACAGACCTCTTGCAATTCCCCCTGTTCTAGACATAGTAGATGATGTATTTTCAGAGTCCGGCTTGTCTCCAGACTCTTTACCTCCTGCTCCTGTTAAGCCAGACAGATACTACAGGGTTCCAGACTCCCATAAATTCCTTTATAAAAACCCTGCTGCTGACCCAGAAAATATTTCACAGGGTCCCAAAGGGGTCAAGGCTGCTACTGCTAAAAACCCTGTCCCCTCGGATAGAGATTCTAGGGCTCTGGACAGATGGGTGAAAAAAGTTTACACTTCTGCTAGCTTGGCTGTAAGGGCTTTAAATTGTCAATTTCATATGCTCAGATATCAGCAGTACTTAATGTCTTTGTTAAAACAAAAAATGTTGACAAATTCTAAATGTTCTGAGAACAAAGATTTGCAGGATTTATTGCATGCAGCTGAACAAGTGGGAAAACATACTTTGCAATGTGGCTATGATTCACTGGAGGCCTTGTGCAGGGCCGCTGTTACAGGTTCTGTTATTAGAAGGCATGCTTGGTTAAAGGAACAGAATCCGCCTGATCATGTTAAAGCAAAATTATTGGATGCTCCATTACAGCATGATACTTTGTTTGGTGTTAAGGCAGAAGAGGTGTTGAAGAAAATGGAGGATAAAGCTAAATCTATGCAGACAGTAAATGATTTTTTATAGGTATAGCCACCCAGATTTAGCAGGAACTGGCCCTCTAAGAATTGGTCCTTTCCAGTGTCAGACAGACCACAAAGAGGCAGATTCAGATGTCCTAGAGGCAGGCAACAGCCCCAGGGCTCATACAGGCCTAAACAATGGGGTGCTTCTACCTCCAAAAGCGGAGAAGACAAATCACAGCCTTATAGAAAACAGTCCCAATGACTTCCCCTCTGCCAATGCCAAACACTTATTTTTTGGCAGCACCCTTAGGGGGAAAGCTAGCACTTTTTTCACAAAACTGGCACAAGATAACCCAGGACAAATGGGTCTTAAATATAGTCTCTCAGGGCTACAGGTTCCACTTTCACACCCTTCCAAAGGCAAAAGGTATGCCAGACCTGCCACACAATCAGTGGGCAGAGGCACAAAAACATGTTTCATCTCTCATGGACATGGGGGCTATTCAGCCAGTGCCACAACAAGAGCAGGGACAAAGATTTTACTCAAGACTTTTCTTAGTACCAAGAAAGGACAAAGCCTGGAGACCAATTCTGGACCTGTCTATTCTAAATACTTTTCTGGACATCCCAAAATTCTAAATGTTGACTCTACAGCAGCTCCTGCCCATGCTGGACAAGAAGACTTGGATTGTAACTTTGGACCTCAAAGAGGCATACCTGCATGTCCCAATCAGACAATCTTGCAGAAGATACCTCAGATTCATATCTGGCTCAGTGCACTACCAATTCTCTGCACTGCCCTTTGGCTTATCTACTGCGCCCAGGGTCTTCACAAAATGCCTGGCACCAGTAATTGCATTTTGCAGACAAAGAGGAATTCAAATATATCCCTACTTAGACGACTGCCTTATTCAAGCAGAGACCAAAGATATTCTACTACAGCATCTGGTGTTTGTAAAAACACTACTAATTTGCCTAGGGTACACAGTAAACGAAAATAAATCAAAACTAGTACTCTCTCGAGATAATATTCCTGGGTGCAAGCTTAAATACAACTGCCCAGATGGCTTATCTCACGCCAGACAAACAAAGGCAACTGACTTCTTACTTCGAAAACATGGCAACAAAGACCCAGTTATCTGCAAGAAAAATTCTGCAGGCTCTGGGCTACATAACAGTAATTACTCTTATTCCCTGCCTGCAACAGGAGTTTCGATGGTGGGCACAGGCTTGTCACCACAACAAGGGACAGCCATTCACTTTACCCACTGTCAGGCAGACACTAACAACTGATGCATCAGATTATGCCTGGGGGGGGGGCGCACATGGCAGGAAAATGTATTCAGGGCACATGGCCCACAAGCCAAATGCATCTTCATATCAATCAAAAAGAGATGCTAGCTGTACAAAATGCCCTGACAGCCTTCAAGGACCTACTTCATCCAGGACAACTGATGATAAAGACGGACAATACTACAGTCATGTGGTACATAAACAAGCAAGGGGGCACACATTCCCACCTTCTCTGCAGACAAGCCATGACTTTGTGGAACACAGCATTGACTTATCAAGTACATCTGCAAGCACAATTCCTGCCAGGAAAGACAAATACTTTGGCAGACGAACTAAGCAGAAACTTCGGACCCCTTGCTATTCCACCTGTTCTAGACATTGTAGATGATGTATTTTCAGAGTCCGGCCTGTCCCCTGACTCTTTACCCCCTGCACCTGCTAAGCCAGACAGATACTACAGGGTCCCAGATTCTCATAAATTCCTATATAAAAACCCCGCTGCTGACCCAGAAACTATATCTCAGGGTCCCAAAGGGGTCAAAGCTTCCACTGCAAAAAACCCTGTCCCCTCTGATAGGGATTCTAGAGCACTGGACAGATGGGGGAAAAAGTTTACACTTCTGCTACCTTAGCTGTAAGGGCTTTAAATTGTCAGTTTCATATGCTTAAATATCAGCAATACTTAATGCCACTGCTTAAACAGAAAATGTTGACAAATTCTGAATGTTCAGAAAATAAGGAAATGCAGGATTTATTGCATGCAGCTGAACAAGTGGGAAAGCATACTTTGCAATGTGTTTATGATTCACTGGAGGCCTCTTGCAGGGCCGCTTTTACAGGTTCTGTTATTAGAAGGCATGCTTGGTTAAAGGAGCAGAATCTGCCTGATCATGTTAAAGCAAAATTATTAGATGCCCCATTACAGGATGATACTTTGTCTGGTGCTAAAGCAGAAGAGATGTTGAAGAAAATGGAGGATAAAGCGAAATCCATGCCGACAGTTAAGGATTTCTTACAGGTACAGCCACCCAGATTTAGCAGGAACTGGCCTTCTAAAATTTGGTCCTTTCCAGTGTCAGACAGACCACAAAGAGGCAGATACAGATGTCCCAGAGGCAGATCTCAGCCCCAAGGCTCATACAGACCTAAACAATGGGGTGCTCCTACCTTCGAAAGCAGAGAAGACAAATCACAACCTTACAGGAAACAGTCCCAATGACTTTCCTCTGCCAGATCCAAGCACGTTTCTTTTGGCAGCCCCCTTAGGGGGAAAACTAGCACTTTTTTCATCAAATTGGCAAATGGTTACCCAAGACAAATGGGTCTTGAACATAGTGTCCCAAGGCTACAGGTTCCATTTTCACAGCCTACCTAGGGCAAAAGGTATGCCAGACCTGCCACACAATCAATGGGCAGAGGCACAAAAGCTAATTACAGCCCTCATGGACATGAGGGCCATTCAACAAGTACCACAACAAGAGCAGGGGCAAGGATTTTACTCCAGACTTTTCTTAGTGCCCAGAAAGGACAAAGCCTGGAGACCAATACTGGACCTGTCTATACTAAACACGTTTCTGGAGGTTCCAAAATTCAAGATGTTGACTCTACAGCAGTTACTGCCCATGCTGGGCAAGAAGGCTTGGCTCATAACTTTGGACCTAAAAGAGGCATACCTGCATGTCCCAATCAGACAATCTTGCGGAAGATACCTCAGATTCATAGCTGTCTCAATGCACTACTAATTCTCTGCACTGCCCTTTGGCTTATTTACTGCACCCAGGGTCTTCACAAAATCCCTGGCACCAGTAATTGCATTTTGCAGACAAAGAGGAATTCAAATATATCCCTACTTGGACGACTGCCTTTTTCAAGCAGAGAACAAAGACATTCTTCTAAAGCATCTGACGTTTGTAAAAAGATTACTAATTTGCCTAGGGTACACAGTAAACGAAAAGAAATCAAAATGAGTACCCTCTCAAGGGATAATATTCCTGGGAGCAAGCTTAAATACAACTGCCCAGATGGCTTATCTCACGCCAGACAAACAAAAACAACTGACTTCTTACTTCAAAAAGTTGGCAGCAAAGACCCAGTGAACTGCAAGGAAAATCCTGCAGGCCTTGGGTTTCATGGCATCCTGCATTCTACTAATTCCATATGCCAGACTGCATGTGAGGAAACTACAATGGTATCTAAAAAGTGTTTGGACTCAGCATTGCCACAGCCTGGAGACAGTAATTACCCTCATTCCCTGCCTGCAACAGGAGTTTCGATGGTGGGCACAGGCCTGTCACCACAACAAGAGTCTGCCATTCACTTTACCCACAGCCAGACAGACACTGACAACAGATGCATCAGATTATGCCTGGGGGGCCCATATGGCAGGAAAATGTATTCAGGGCACATGGCCTGCAAGCCAGATGCATCTTCACATCAATCAAAAAGAGATGCTAGCTGTTCAGAATGCCCTGACAGGTTTCAAGGATCTACTTCATCCAGGACAGATACTGATAAAGACAGACAATACTACGGTCATGTGGTACATAAACAAGCAGGGAGGTACACATTCCTACCCCCTGTGCAGACAAGCAATGACCTTGTGGGACACAGCATTGACTTATCAAGCTCACCTGCAAGCACAATTCCTGCCAGGAAAGACAAATACTCTGGCAGACAAACTAAGCAGAAACCTCTTGGATCCCCACGAGTGGAAACTGGATCCACAAGTCTGCAGCATGATAACAAAGAAATGGGGATGCCCAGACATAGATGTATTTGCCTTCCCTTACAACTGCCAATTACAGAGATGTTGCACAAGGATTTATCACAAACAGGCATGGAGAGTGGACGCCCTATCCTTCAGCTGGAAAAATCTAACAGTATATACCTTTCCTCCACTGCCTCTCCTTCCCAGGGTACTCCTAAAGGTCAGACAAGAGAAGCCAAAAATGATACTGATTGCACCAGACTGGCCACGCCAGCACTGGTACCCAATCCTAAAGAGCTTGTCTCAAGGTCCAGCATGGATATTGCCTCAAACATCTCACTTGCTGACCCAACAAAACAATCAGATCCTGCACAGCCAACTCAGGACCTTAAATCTGGCAGCATGGCGGATAATGTAGCCATTCAGAACACTCCTCTTTCAAAAGCTGTTATGGATGTTATCTTGGAGGCTAGGAGGCCCAGTACCAGAAAATCTTATGCAGAAAAATGGAAGAGATTCTGTGCTTGGAACCAGGAACAAGGCATTGACACTTTTTACCAAATATCTCTCAGATTGTACAATACCTAACTGAGATGCTGGACAAAGGCCTTTCCTTTTCATCAATTAAGATTCATGCCTCTGCCATTTCAGCCCATTACAATACGGAACCACCTGTCTTTTCTCATCCTTTAATAAGGCAGTACCTCAGAGAGGCCAAAAACATCAGACCTGCAAGGAGAGCACCAATTCCGGCATTAGACCTCAATTATGTCTTGGAAAAACTCACACTGCCTCCTTTTGAGCCAGCCGCAACAGCTGATATAAAATTCTTATCCTGGAAAACAGGTCTGCTCCTAGCAATAACCTCTGCAAGACGAGTCTCAGAGTTACAAGCACTCATGGCTGTGGAACCTTTTATCATTTTTCATCCAGACAGGGTTTCTCTGAGGACAAACCCAACATTTATGCCTAAGGTGGTGTCCAGTGTGGCCCTCAACCAAACCATTCACTTGCCTACCTTTTATCCAAACCCACAGAACAAGGGTGAGAAAATTCTGCATTCTTTGGACATACACAGGCAGTTACGCTTCTATTTGGACAGAAATAAAGCTTTCAGAAAGACTGAGCAACGTTTAGTGTCATATGCTGCAGGATCACAAGGAAAGGCTATCTCAAAACAGACTATTTCTAAATGGATAGGCCATTGCATCCATTTCTGCTATTCTCAGCATGGCAAATCAGTGCCTAAGGGCATTAGGCCTCTTTCTACCAGAACAGCAGCCACTTCAGCAGCCTTCCTCAGACGAGTTCCAACCAAAGACATCTTAGAGGCTGCAACTTGGAGTTCAGTGCACACTTTTACAAAGCACTACCACTTACCTCTTTACTCTAAATCCAGAGCAGGCTTTGCCACTGCAGTTCTGCAGGGCCTCATAGCCTCTCCTAATCTTATTTAGCCCAGCCACCCATCCTCAGCTTTGGGATTCAACCCAAGAGTAATGACTGCAACAGTGAAACACGATGAACATAGTACAGTTGTGTACCTACCATAAATGTATATGTTCGAGTGTATTCACTGTTGCAGTCCAGGTTACCCTCTCACCGTCCCCCTTTCTTTTGCTGGGGTTTATCTGTACTTCTCTATTCTATACAACCTATGTGGTGTATTTGCTTGTAGAAGAAGGAAATGTTTCTTTTCTGCATGTATGTTTATTGGCATAATATGTTTAGCCTACCCTTTTGGGGGCACCTGACATCTGGGGCAAGAAAAACTGAAGAAAATGACGTTGGCTGCATCTTTTATACCCCTGGCGCACTGATGTCAGGGAAGAGGCGACAGCAACTGATGCCGGGCCAGGACTTTGGAATTCAGGCCAACTGCAGGTAGCCTGCCAGCAGGATAACCCAAGAGTAATGACTGCAACAGTGAACACACTCGAACATCTACATTTATGGTATGTGCACAACTGTACTTTATGTGCATGCTTTTTTATGATCATAATATCTTTAGCCTACCCTTCTAGGGGCATCTGACATCTCGGGCAAGAAATACTGAAGAAAATGGCGTCAGCTGCATCTTTTATATCCCTGGAGCACTGACGTCAGGGAAGAGGCGGCAGCAACCGACGTCGGACCAGGACTTTGGAATTCAGGCCGACTGTAGGTAGCCTGCCAGCAGGACAACCCAAGTGTAATGACTGCAACAGTGAATACACTCAAACATATACATTTATGGTAGGTACACAACTGTACTTTCATGTTTGTCATGTTGACTGATTTTATTTCCAGCTTTTGCTCAACAGAGCTATCCCAAGTAACACAATCTGGCAACTGGACAACATCTGGCCAGTAGCTTATTGACCCAGGGCTGCTGGGCTTTATGGTGGGCACACACTGGCCAATAGAGGCACATAGACCCCCTCCCATCATTTGCATGATTCCCTTGTGTAGGACAGATCCTCAACCCACTTGTTACCAGCAAATACCCATGCTTTTTACATTAGTTAACATGAGCCAGTTTTATAATGTCTAGTGGCTAGTCCTGACATGTTTTGCAGTCTGTGATTCATGTTATCCTGTCTAGAGGATACTGTGCACCACAGCTGATGCCTAAAGCAGTTGGTCTATATAACTCTTCCACAATAGGCAATAACTAAAATCTCTTTTGTTCTTCATGACTCCATTCATTTTTTAGGTGAGTTATATATGGAAAACACCCAATATGTTTCTGGGAGATGGGAGGAACCCCATAGAGACTCGGAGAAAACAAGTAAACTCCTTACAGGCATTGACCAGCAGTCAGTATTGACCCTTGACCCTTATGTGTAATATTTTTGCTCTTGTTTTGTTCAGTAGAAGCAAAAACAGGGTTGTTACAACTACCCATTAAGTTGTTTGATATAGGGAAGCAGATCATGTATATGTGTAGATATTCAGTACTGTACAAACACGGGTACTTAGTCTCCAAAAGATAGTACATGGTTATGTGAGATTCCTGGGCAATGGTTGCACATTTTGTTTTTAACTGAACATCTGCTTTCACAGGTACACACATTGTTTTGCTTTAAAATCTATCACATCTATACTCCCTATGTGTTTGCAGTATTTTCATTTTAATAGCACCCATTATATGTACATACCTTATGATCTGTTTTAAAAACAGTTACCACAGACTTCGAAGATGACTTCACACTGAGCTGCAAGTTGTATAGCATGCTCCCATTGTGAAAACAGAGAACTTATTGAAAAACCCATTAAACGTTATCAGTTTGGGTAAAATTTAGTTAATGGCTAATAGTTAAACTGCCTAAATGCCAGCAAAGAAGAAATTTGGAGAAATTAATGAGAACAATCAACCAAAAAAAGGAGAAGAAAAAGGCCCTTCAGGGAAGAACTTTGCAGCTGTTCAGCAAACAGCAGTTCTAGTTTCAGCTTTAGTACAGGAGAGATGGCTTCCAGTAATTTAGAGGGAAAATAAACGTCAATCAGAGGTGATTGAAACCAAGACGCTGCAGGAATTTAACATTTATCACTGTATTTCCACCTCAGCAATTATAGTTTTGGTTTTCATTCTACTTAGGTTTTGATTTGTAGATTTACATGTGTTCATTCATTTTATAATTTGATCTGATGTTGTCCATTTCATTCTTCCTCATTACTGGGTCTTAGGAAAAGATATCAGATCCGATCCGCCCATTCTGATAGACTGATACTTCAAATCTCGAGCACCTCCCACTCCCATAATGCCCTGTATCTCCTCTAGATGTTCATGGTGCTTCACTGTTGCAGTCAATACAATTGGGTTATCCTGCTGGCAGGCTACCCGCAGTCGGCCTGAATTCCAAAGTCTAGGTCCGGCGTCGGTTGCTGTCGCTTCCTCCCTGACGTCAGTGCGCCAGGGGTATAAAAGATGCAGCTGGCGCCATTTTCTTCAGTCTTTCTTGCCGCGTGGTGCCCAAAGCAAAAGCAGTTCGCAAGTGCCGGGTGGCCGACTCATGACATTTTCGTGTTCGAATTTCAGATCCGAAGTCTTCATTAAAAGCTAAGTACCCCGTTGGGGAAACATTTTTCGTGCTCCAGTCCGATGTCAGAAAAAGTTAATAATTGTATTTCTTGTGGGAAGCAAATACCTCAAAAGGACTTCCATTCTTACTGTATTCCTTGCCTAGGCCCTGATCACGATGTTGCTAATTGTCAATTTTGTGCTAGATTTAACCAACGCACTATTAAGCGTCGGTACGATTTTGCATTTCACTATTTTGGCAGAAGATTTAATTACACAATGTCGTCGGATAGCCATCCGACTACCGCAATTCAAAAGAAATGCAAAGAAAAAGAAAAGGACAGCCATCCGAGGTCCAAAACTGACGACGATGCTTCTCTAAGCCAGTTGCCAGTTCACCGGTTCTCAGTGAGGCGCTTTCGCAGCCCCTGTCTCCGACTACTTTAAAGCCGCAAGCCGCTTCCGACTCCCATGTGGAGCTGACTAGGTCACTGGAAACTCAAGGTATTGGAACCTCGGAAACTATTCCCTCAGATGTGTCCGGAGCCGCTGAGCAGGCATCGGCTTCTGAGGGTGTTTTCAGGCCTACACACTTATATGTTAAAATGACTTCAGCTTCAAAGCCAAAGACTAAAGCACCTCTAAAGACAAAGAAACAAGTATAACAGCCCCATAGACAGGCCTCCATGCCTAAAAAACAGATGCTCAAAATGGCCGAAGACCTAATTACGTTGATCAGGGGTTCCCATCCCCCTCCTGATAAGAGGCCTAGGCAAGAGACAGAATATGAATCTTCAGATCAGGTTTCCATTTCTTCTGATTCCTCTTCTGATCAGGAATACTCTCTTCCTCCCTATGAGGATTCTGATGCTGAAGAATCTATCCCTTCAGCCTCTCATCTTGAGGATTATTCTTTTGGGGAAACTCTGCATACCATGAGGGAGCATTTCCACTGGGAGAGCCAAGATTATTCAGAATCTAAGAAAAGGCTCAGTGACTTCCTTTTACTACCTCAGCACAGGCCCCTTGCTATTCCACCTGTTAGACAATGTAGATGACGTGTTTTCAGAGTCCAGTCTGACTCCTGACTCTTTATATCCAGCTCCTGTTAAGCCAGATAGATACTACAGGGTTCCTGATTCACATCAATTTCTTTTTAAGAACCCTGCTGCTGACCCAGAAACTATCTCTCAGGGTCCCAAAGGAGTCAAGGCTTCCACTGCAAAAAACCCTACCCCCTCTGACAGGGATTCTAGGGCACTGGAGAGATGGGGAAAATGATTTACACTTCTGCTACCTTGGCTATAAGGGCTTTAAATTGTCAGTTTCATATGCTTAAATATCAGCAATATATTAGGTCACTGCTTAAACAGAAAATGTTGATAAATTCTGAATGTGCAGAAAACAAAGAAATGCAGGATTTATTGCATGCAGCTGAACAAGTGGGAAAGCATACTTTGCAATATGGTTTTGATTCTCTGGAGGCCTCCTGCAGGGCCGCTGTTACGGGTTCTGTCATTAGGAGGCATGCTTGGTTAAAGGAACAGAATCTGCCTGATCATGTTAAAGCAAAATTATTAGATGCTCCACTACAGCATGATACTTTGTTTGGTGTTAAAGTAGAAGAGGTGTTAAAGAAAATGGAGAACAAAGCTAAATCTATGCAAACAGTCAAGGATTTCTTACAGGTACAGCCTCCAAGATTTAGCAGGCATTGGCCTACAAAGAATTGGTCCTTTCCAGTGTCAGACAGGCCACAAAGAGGCAGATACAGATGCCCTAGAGGCAGATCCCAGCCCCAAGGCCCATACAGGTCTAAACAATGGGGTACTTCTACCTCCAAAAGCAGAGAAGACAAATCAGAGCCATACAGGAAACAGTCCCAATGACTTCCTCCTGCCTGCGCCAAGGACTTATCTTCTGGCAGCACCTTTAGGGGGAAAAACTAGCACTTTTTTCTCAAAATTGGCACGTAATAACCCAGGACAAATGGGTCTTGGATATAGTGTCACAAGGCTACAGGTTTCACTTTCACACCCTGCCAAGGGCAAACGGGTTTGCCAGACCTGCCTGAAAATCAATGGGCAGAGGCACAAAAGCAAGTGTCATCCCTCATGGACATGAGGGCCATTCAGCAAGTACCACAGCAAGAGCAGGGACAAGGATTTTACTCAAGACTGTTCTTGTTGCCCAGAAAGGACAAAGCCTGGAGACCAGTACTGGACCTATCTATTCTAAACACATATCTAGATATTCCAAGATTCAAAATGTTGACTCTGCAGCAGCTTCTGCCTATGCTGGGCAAGAAGGCTTGGCTTGTGACTTTAGACCTAAAAGAGGCATACCTGCATGTCCCAATCAGACAGTCATGCAGACGATACCTCAGATTCATAGCTGGCTCAATGTACTACCAATTCTCTGCACTGCCCTTTGGCTTATCTACTGCGCCCAGGGTCTTCACAAAATGCCTGGCTCCAGTAATTGCATTTTGCAGACAAATAGGAATACAAATATATCCTTACTTGGACGACTGCCTTATTCAAGCAGAGAACAAGGACATTCTACTACAGCATCTGGCATTTGTAAAAAGATTACTAACATGCCTAGGGTACACAGTAAATGAAAAGAAATCAAAACTAGTACCCTCTCAAGAGATAATATTCTTGGGTGCAAGCTTAAATGCAACTGCCCAGATGGCTTATCTTATGCCAGACAAACAAAGGCAACTGACTACTTATTTCAAAATGTTGGCAACAAAGACCCAGTTACCTGCAAGAAAAATTCTGCAGGCTTTGGGCTTCATGGCATCCTGCATTCTGCTAATTCCATATGCAAGACTGCATATGAGGAAACTTCAATGGTATCTAAAAAGTGTTTGGACTCAACATTGCCATAGCCTGAAAACAATAATTACTCTCATTCCCTGCCTGCAACAGGAGTGTCAATGGTGGTCCAAGGCCTGTCACTACAACAAGGAGCAGCCATTCGCTTTACCCACAGCCAGGCAGATATTAACTACAGATGCATCGGATTATGGCTGGGGGTCCCACATGGCAGGAAGATGTATTCAGGGCACATGGTCCGCAAGCCAAATGCATCTACATATCAACCAAAAAGAGATGCTAGCTGTTCAGAATGCCCTGACAGCCTTCAAGGATCTACTTCATCCAGGACAACTACTGATAAAGACGGACAATACTACAGTCATGTGGTACATAAACAAGCAGGGAGGCACTCATTCCTACCCCCTATGCAGACTAACCATGACTTTGTGGGACATAGCATTGACTTACCAAGTATATCTGCAGGCACAATTCCTGCCAGGAAAGATAAATACTTTGGCAGATGAACTAAGCAGAAACCTCATGGATCCCCACGAGTGGAAATTGGATCCGAAAGTCTTCAGCATGATAACAAGGAATTGGGGATGCCCGGACATAGATCAATTTGCCTCCCCTCACAACTGCCAGCTACAGAGATTCTGCACAAGGACTTATCACAAGCAAGCATGGAAAGTGGATGCTCTATCTTTCAGCTGGAAAAACTTAACAGTATATGCCTTTCCTCCACTGCCTCTCCTCCCCAAGGTACTCCTAAAAGTCAGACAAGAGAAGCCAAAAATGATACTGATTGCCCCAGACTGGCCCCGCCAGCACTGGTACCCAATCCTAAGGAACTTGTCTCAATACCCAGCCTGGACATTACCTCAAATTCCTCACTTAATGTCCCAACACAAAATCAGATCCTGCACAGCCAACTCAAGACCTTAAATCTGGCAGCATGGCGGATAATGTAGTCATTCAAAACACACCTCTCTCTAAAGCAGTGATGGATGTTATTTTGGAGGCCAGGAGGCCTAGTACCAGAAAATCTTATGCTGAAAAATGAAAGAGATTCTGTGCTTGGAACCAGGCACAAGGGATTGGCATGACTTTCCCAAATATTCCTCAGATTTTGCAATATTTAACTGAGATGCTGGACAAAGGCCTATCCTTTTCATCAATTAAGATTCATGCCTCTGCCATTTCAGCCCATTACAATACAGAACCACCTATTTTTTCTCATCCTTTATTAAGGCAGTATCTCAGAGGAGCCAAAAACTTAAGGCCTCCAAGGAGATCGCCAATACCTGCATGGGATCTCAATTATGTCTTGGAAAAACTCACCCTGCCTCCTTTTGAGCCAGCCGCTACAGCTGATGTAAAATTTTTATCATGGAAAACAGCTCTGCTCCTGGCAATAACCTCTGCAAGATGAGTCTCAGAGCTACAGGCACTCATGGCTGTGGAACCTTTTATCATTTTCCATTCAGATAGGGTTTCTCTGAGGACAAACCCGACATTTATGCCTAAGGTGGTGTCCAGTGTGGCCCTTAACCAATCTATTCATTTGCCTACCTTTTACCCAAACCCACAGAATAAGGGTGAGAGACCTCTGCATTCTTTGGACATACACAGACAGCTACGCTTCTACTTGGACAGAACCAAAGCTTCCAGAAAGACTGAGCAATTACTAGTGGCATATGCTGCAGGATCACAAGGAAAGGCTATCTCAAAGCAGACTATTTCAAAGTGGAGAGGCTACTGCATTCGTTTCTGCTATTCACAACATGGCAAATCAGTGCCTGAGGGCATTAGGCCACATTCAACTAGAGCAGCAGCCACTTCAGCAGCCTTCCTCAGAGGAGTACCAACCAAAGACATTTTAGAGGCTGCAACCTGGAGTTCGGTGCACACTTTTACAAAGCACTACCACTTACCACTCTACTCTAAATCCAGGGCAGGCTTTGCCACTGCAGTTCTGCAGGGCCTCATAGCCTCTCCTAATCCTATTTAGCTCCAGCCTCCCAACCTTAGGTTTGGGATTCAGCCCAATTGTAATGACTGCAACAGTAAAACACGATGAACATAGTACAGTTGTGTAATTACTATAAATGTAGATGTTCGAGTGTATTCACTGTTGCAGTCTAGGTTACCCTCCCACCATCCCCCTTATCCTTGCTGGAACTTATCAGTATTTCTCTATTCTATACAACCTATGTGGTGTATTTGTTTGTAGAGGAAGGAATAATTTACCTTGGTGCATGCATGCTTTATTGACATATTTTTAGTCTACCCTTTTGGGGGCACCTGACATCTGGGGCAAGAAAAACTGAAGAAAATGATGTCGGCTGCATCTTTTATACCCCTGGCGCACTGACGTCAGGGAGGAGGCGACAGCAACCGACACCGGACCTAGACTTTGGAATTCAAGCGGACTGCAGGTAGCCTGCCAGCAGGATAACCCATTTGTAATGACTGCAACAGTGAATACACTCAAACGTCTACATTTATGGTAAGTACACAACTGTACTTTCCTCAGATCTCGTTTACTGCCTTCCTGGTTAGACATGATTGCAATCTGGTCTGAAACTTCCAAGAGAAGTGTTGTTTTTCTGTACTTCTGTTTAAATTCTATTCTAAGCCTAATTTCAAACTCCCCTCCTGACTTGTTAGATTTCCATTGGTGTTAAGGCTTTCCTCCTTCTTTCCCATACTGCCATTAGCCTACTGTAGTAACCTTTATCTATTCTATTTAAAAAAAAAATCTTTCCTTGTATCTTTATTTTTTAGGTGTTACTATTGTTTGTACAGTTTGGTTGGAATAGTGTGTGTGTGGGCTCCTGCCATCTTCACTTTTGTGTGGTGTATTTGTGAAAATGGCAGACAAACCCGCTGATTTTAAAAGATGCACCTCTTGTGGGCACAAGACTCCAAATTTGGATGCCCATGAGAGGTGTGTGTCTACTGCTTGGGTTCTGCTCACCTGGATCAGGACTGTGAAGTTTGTGCAGGATTCAATCCATGTGGTTTAGCTGATTGAAGAAACAAGTTAATTTTGATCGCCCTTGTCAGGAGCTCAGATGACTGCCAAACCTTCTAAGGAGATCAAGAAGCATGCCCCCAGCTTCCTTGGGGGTTTCAGCTTCGGTGCTAGAGAAAAGGCAGAGATTGTCAGATCCAACTTTGTCTGATCAGAAAAAGAGCAAATCTTTGGATTCAAGGGGCTTCTCAGATCCGATGTTATTTTCACTGGATGTGACTCCTTCACAGATCTGACCTTCTTTGGATCCAAAGTTTTCGGATCCAAAAGTGCTGTTGGATCCATTGGAGATGGTGTTGATCCAGAGTTTCCCATTTCCGAGTAAGTCGTCTTTGGATCTGAAGGCCATGGATCGGAGATCTCGGAGCCATACACCGAGGCACATCAAGTCACCATCTCCAGCTAGATCTACTCATTTTCAGTCTTTGCTAGGTTCTTGAGGCTTTCCCATTCCAAGATGGACAGAATGATGCAGAGTTTATTTAAAGCTCAGATCAAGATGGGGCTTCTACAGTCTCTGTCCCATCTTGAATCTATGAGAGCCTGTCACCCATTCTAGCCACTCCTCTTCTGATCTAACCACCTGCTTTGCAACCCCGGGATCTGGATACCTTGAAAGAAACATCAGAGCAGAGGATAGTACTTTTCCTGAACTCCAGCAGTATCCCAAACTGACTCAGCTCCGATGCTTTTGAAACAGAGTGGGTCCCAGGCCTGAGACATCATCACAGGCTCCTTGGAGGTGGTTTTGGCTCCAGTCTGGTCAGATCCATCCCGCCTCTTTGGGGCATTGAGTGTTAACAGTTCAGGGGCCGGTTTTGTTTCGAGGCTTCAAATTCAGGGTGGTGTCTTCCTTTTCTCCTTAGGCGATTTTGGCTCTGAGGAGGGAGGGGGAAGGATCCCCGGGTTTGTTGGCTTTTCAGGTGGCAGAGAGGGCATTCTTTCTAGGCCTAGCAATGTGTCTCCTCACCCCCCGGAACCTATACAGTCCTCATCCAGTCTGAGCCTTGGTCCCAGTCGTCCTGTCCATGGTCATCCAGTCCAGGAGGTTTTCCAGCCTCCCCCCCTCTACAGGGGGTCCCTTCTTCTACTGAGTCCTCTCTTAGCTATCCCACAGAGGAGGTGCATCAGAACAGGACATGCAAGAGGAAGCAAGTAGACACCCCTTTGGAATCTGTGACCAAGGACACCGATTTTGATGTGGAAGAAGGACCTCCTCGATCTCCACCCAAAGCGATGTCCTTTGGAGATATCCTAGAGATCCTGAAGTGAAAGGGTGGATGGTCTTCCCAGCCTCCTTCCTCTGAGGAATTGGTGTTTCTGGAGGGTTTTAGGATGGGCCCATCTATGTCCTGGTTGACCCTACCGGCAAACTCCTTAATCTAGTTTCCCACCAGGCTTGGAAGGAGCCAGACACAGTGGAGCCTAAGTCCCCCATCTGATCATCATCATTGGAGTAAAAGCATTCCATTTGATGTCATCATAGTGTCAGCAGCCACAAAAAAAAAAAGAAGCTAACAGAACAGAGCTCCTCTGTCCAACGCCCAAACAAAGAGTCTTGGGCATTGAACAGGCATGGGAAGTACATTTATGCCACTACTTTTATGCTGAGAGTGTTCAACTGTTTGCCACACTTCAATTGTCTTCAGAGGGATTTGATCAAGGAACTCATCAACTGTCTGTCAGAATTCATGTCGGAAGAGGACCTTAACAAGGTTTCCTCCCAACTGTTGACTCTAGCTTCCTTGTCTAATTCTTCTATGAGTTTGATTTCCAGTGCTGCAGAAGGAACCTCTTGAGCAGCTGGATCAGGCATAGCCCTCAGGAGACATGCCTGGTTGAGGCTGTGCGGGTTCGCGGAACCCTTTAAGGTGTCCTTTACTAATGCCCCCTTCGATGTTTCTTCCTTGTTCAGACCATTAGTTAAAGAAACACCCACAGTGAGCAAGAGGGAAAGACCCTGTCTGCTGTAGGGATCATATTTTCTTCTCCTCAAAGGTGTTTTTCAAGGAACCAGCATAGTAGGAAGAAAATGTGGTTCAGAAAGTCTCATGGTTCTTTCCAGAATTCTCACGAAGATTCCTCATCCAGATGCAAAGGATGAAGATTTAATGAGAGATGTCGCCCTAGAGGCAGAGGGGTCTTCAAAATCTGGGCTTCAGAGAACCTTTCTCTGACAAGCCCTACTAGCACTCCTGAACTGCCTGACTGTCCTACTCTGGGGGCAGTCGGGGGGGGGGGGAGTATTTCATTGCACCTAGACACCTGGACAAAACTAAGAAATGACATCTGGGTGCTAAAGATAATTTCCAGAAGTTACTGCATTCCCTTTTTTCCTTCCTCCACCACCCCTTGAAAGGAATCTCCCTGACATTCCATCCAGTCAGAGGGAGCACACCATACAAGAAGTTCAAAAACTTCTGGAGAAAAGAGTTATCCAGCAGGTCCCAGCCGAACAGCAAGTATGTGGAATTTATTTGTGCATCTTTTTGGTGCCAAAAAAGACAGGGGACCTACAGCCGATATTGGACTTGAGCAAGCTAGACCTGTATGTCAAAAATTCAAAGTTTTGCATGGTGATGGTTCAGTCCATTCTGCCATTACTATGCAAGGTCAATTGGATGTGCTCTGTAAATCTCCAGGATGCCTATTATCACATAAAGATCGACAAGTGCTCCAGGAGTCACTTGCAGTTACAGCTGGGAGCCAGTCATTACCAATTCAGAGCATTCCCCTTTGGACTCATCACAGCCCACATGGCTGTTTGCCAAATGTATGTAAGTAGTGGCAGCTTACCTGAGACTACAAGGGTTCCAGGTGTTTCCATGCTTAGACGACTGGCTTCTAACTGCACTATCGAGGCATCAATTGGTTCAAGCAATGCTGTGCCTATTACACACCTTCAGTCAGCTGGGGATCATGATAAATTTATCGAAGTCAAAACTAAAACATGTGCAGAGGATAAAGTTTAAATCACTCAAGTAGCAGCTTTACTGCTACAGCATATGTCTTCCCTGAAACAAGTCCAAGTCTTACTGGATACCCCGCACCCCCAGCAAGATTTGTCCTACGAGCTTTAGGTTTCATGTCAACTGCCATACTTCTAGTACCATTGACAAGATTCTTTGTGTGAGAGCTTCAGTGGACCCTAGCACTACAGTGGTCCATTCTGTGTCATCCGTTAAGTGTCCCAATCAAACTGACTCAGGTCTGCAAATGTCATCTTCAATTGCGGATACTATCAGATGACCTTTATATGGACAGGCCTTTTTCTTTTCCCTGTCCAACAGCCACAGTGACTACAGATGCTTCCTTATTGGGGTGGGGGAAAGGCATTATGAAGGAAGATTTATCCAAGGCATATGGTCCCCAACAGAGACTAAATTGCACATCGGTATTCTAGAGATGAGAACAGTCGTTCTGACATTGCAAACATTCCAAGACTGCATACCTCTGGGAAGGATAGCAATTCATATAGACAACACGTCAGTAGTCTGGTACATCAACAAACAGGGGGAGCCCATTCATACCCATTGTGCAGAGAGGCCATGAGAGTGTGGGAATGGGCAATCTCTTCAAACCACTTTGTTATTGCAATGCACATTCCAGGGAAACCAACGTTTGAGCGGACAAGCTCAGCAGATGCATCTTGAGTCACACGAGTGTTCCCTAAATCCACCAGTAGCGAACCAAATCTTCCACCATTGGAGCCAACCTTGCTGTGACCTTTTCGCATCTCCCCTGAACATCAAATGCAGCAAGAACTTTGCTCTGATCCCCCCAAGCAGGGAGTCATCCTGGGATGCTGTAGTGCACGATTGGCCTCTGGGTCTCTTGTATGACTACCCTCCAATTCCTTTGATTCCGAAAGTTTCACAGAAAGCCAGCAAGTTAAAGAGTACTTTAATCCTCATTGCTCCTTTCTAACCTTGTATGGTTCCCCTTCCTGTGGTCTCATGGCAAATATCCACCATGGATACTGGATCTCAGACAGGATCTGATTTCTCACCTGTCAGAACACCAACCCCTCAAATCTCAGATCCCTAAGACTAACTGCTTAGTTCCTCCACTTCCAGTGATTCTAAGAAAGTCCAAGCTGGTCACACCGGTCTGGGAAATCATACTTGATTCTAAAAAAAAAATGTATAAAAAAGATGTACAGTAGCAAATGGAAGAGATTTTCGGGCACTGGACCAGAACATTGATCCCTTTTCAGCTTCCATCTTGGCTATTCTTTTCCTGAGTTCTCTTTTTCAAGATGGAGCCAGTTTTTCCACGATTAAATTACAGTTGGCGGTGATTGCTCATTTCCACATTGCAGAATATTCAAATGCACTGACTTCCATCTCAGCATCCAGATTTTGGAAGGCCTTTATGAAAGGAATTTTTCTTCTGAGGCCCCAAATTAAAGATCCTTCCCCTCCTTGGGATCTGACCTTGGTCCTACACTGTCTCCCTTAGAAACAGTTCAAACCGGCCAGTTCCTGCGACATAAAATTTCTATCCCAGAAGACCATTTTTCCTGTGGCTGTTACTTTAGCCAAAAAGGTATTGGAACTACAGGCTGTATCATCTAAACCACCATATATTACCTTTTTCAAAGACAGAGTTTCTCTGAGGATAAATCCTTTCTTTATGCCTAAAGTGGCCACTGATGCAAACATTTTGACACACAAACATGATGAACTATTCATTTGATACGAAAACTATCTTTGTTGAAAGTGGTTTAGTTTGTATTTATTAATATCTATTTTGATAGATGTCTAGTGGTAGATCTTTTCTTTAGTTAGCTAATCGTTTTGTTAGTTAATTTCTTAATATCGTTTAGATTATTTGGTTAGCCTATATCAAGTATTGATAAGCTAGTCTTATATTGTAGTTTGTCTCTAGCTTTTTACTTTCAGTTTTAGGTAGCACAGTGTCTGATTACACTATGGTGTTAAAGGGGAAGGGGGACTTGGTTAAAGGAATGATTGTAATGCTTTTATTGCTCTTAACAGAACCACCCTCTTTAACCACTCCCTTGCTCCAAATAACCTGATTTTATATATATATATATATATATATATAAGTAAATGTTTTTGATCCTTTTCATTATACTCAACTAGGATCACTTGTTTGTTTCAATACAGGATACTCCATTTTTAACTCAACTGTGGACTATCTACTATTTTCTATTATATTACTTTGTAGCCCGTATTTTACAGTTCAGTTTTTATTAATGAACTAGGTGCTTAACATCATTCAGGAAAGTTTCTTCTTAGTGTAAAGTCTAAAGACAAAAGGCTGTAAAAATAGAAATGAGGGTTGAAATGAAGGGGAAACTAAATATGAGGCTTCTCAAAAAGAACTGTTTCAAAAATATATAGTTATAGGACAAAGCATATGGTTTAAACTTGAGCAGTTTTTTTTTTATTTGCTTTGCATTACAAAAGATGCTGTAAGGGCATAGACTGCATTAATTTTATGATGCGCAAATAAGCGGTTGTATTGGTGCTCAGCAGTGAGATTTGTTAATTGAGAGGCCACATTGTTTGAGTGCTGTAAATTTGGCTATGAGATTACAACAAAGACTTATAGGTTCATAGGTGTGTACTAGGTTAATGGCCCTGGAGCCTTTACAAGGCTAGCCCATAGAATTACCCTGGCATTGTGCAACCCGACCTTAGTTCCCAGTGCCTCTGTCGAGTAGAGCCACTGGAGTGATCCCTGGGGTGAATTTTCTATTTCCCATCCACTCATCAAGATTTCTCTTGAAGAGGGCCAGTGAGGTGCTCTGTCTGACATGTATGGGAAGTATATTCCATAGCATGGGCAGTCTCTGGGTTATGAACCTGTTCCTCCAGCTTGTTCTGTTGATTGTGGTAATGAGGTTGAGGTCTCTGGAGCATGTGGTGCAGAGGGATTGGGATTTCTTTAGATGTAGCATTTCTAACAGATCTGGGTCAGACATGCCTTTGTAAGTCAAGGAGAGATCACTTCTAAGTAGGCGATATGAGACAGAGAATAGTTGTAGTTTTTTGACTCTGTCCATATAGGACAAGTGTTTAAGGCCTAGGATCCTCTTTGTGAGGTACTTTTGTGGCCTCTCCAGTTGTTGCAGGTGTCTAGTGAGGTACATGCCAAATGGGGTATTGTACTCGATGATTGGCCTAATGAGGGAAGGGAAGAGGGAGACAATGACCTCTTTCTTCCTGGATGCAAAACCCTTATTAATGAGATGTGCCATATAGAAGAACTTTCTGATCACAGTGGCAATGTGTTGGTCAAAAGAGAGGTTGCTGTCAGTCTGTGTTCCCAGATCTCTTATAACGCCTTCTGTGTTCAGTGGACTACCATCAATGTGGTAATTCATGGGGACTGGGTTTTTCCCAAAGGGGAAGATGACATATTTTTTTACATTAAGCTTAAGACCATGTTTCTGACACCAGTCATTGGTCTCAGTGAGGCCTTCCTGTAGGATGTGAACATCACTCTGGGAGTTAATAATAGCTAACAACTTACAATCGTCTGCGAACTTTGTCAGCCAGAGTCCCTTTGTTTTGGCCTGGACTTCAGAGAAGTAGATAGCAAACAGGAGAGGACCCAGGACCGAACCCTGTGGGACTCCACTCATGACTGGTCAGCAGTCTGACTTGGAGTCAGCTACTTTCACACTGTGGGTTCTATCTGTGAGCCAGTTTGCAACCCATCTAGTAATATAGGGTTGATTTCTAGCTTAGTGAGTTTTTCTATGATTTCTGAGTGGGGAATAGTATCAAAGGCCTTAGCCAGATCAGGATAGGCTGAATGAATCACCTTGCCTTCATCCACAGCTCTGGTTACTGACTCAAAGAAGTCAACCAGGTTGAGCAGGCATGATCTACCCTTCACAAAACCAAACTGTGTGGGATCCAGAGTTTGGAGATTCCCTATATCCTTGTTTATTAGGTCCATGATGATGCATTCCGTAGCTTTGCATATCAGACTCATCAGGCTAATGGGGTGATAGTTCCCAGGGTCTGTATTCGCTCCTCCTTTGGGACTTCAGCATAACGTTTCATCTTTGTTTGTGTATTTCCTTTGTGGAAAAGGTTGACTGTAGCAGTGCACCATTTGGTAGAGAAAAAGCCTGAGGTGAGGCTGTGATTGAACAGGGCACACAGGTGAAGTGCCAGTTCACTTTGTAGTTCATGTAGAATACAGCCAGGGGATATTGTCAGGTCCCATAGAAGCTGTATTCTTGCCTTGGAAAGTGCTGATGTTCTTCATCTCACATTGCTGCAGTCATAACCTGTGGGTAGTCCGCTGTCCTCGGTCGGCCCGAATACCAAAGGGTTAGGCTGGCATCAGTCATGGGCGCCCGGAGCTGACGTCAGTACGTAGTAGTACTTAAGCGCATGACCGACGCCATATCCTCAGTCTTTCTTGCCGCGTGGTCCGAAGCAGAAGCAGCGTTTGCAAGTGCCGTTCGGCGTTCTGAAATTTTCAGTTTTCAAGTTTCAGACCGAAGACCAAGTTGGGCTAAGTACCCCGTTGGGGAAAATTTTGTCTTTTCTTGCCTCAGTTAATCCGGATGTCAGAAAAAGTTAATAATTGTATTTCTTGTGGGAAACAGATACCTCATAGGGACTATCATTCTCTCTGTATTCCTTGCTTAGGGCCTGAGCACGCCGTAGTCGGGTGTCGCTTTGCGCTAGATTTAATAAGCGCACCATTAAACGCAGATTAGACTGTGCTAGGCTTGTTTTGGCGGTGTAACTACAACATGCCGTCGGATCCTCCGACGCCGCTACCGCTAAAAAGCGAAAAGATAAATCTTTAAGGTCTAAACCGGATGAGTTGTCCGTTGCGGACGCCGGTTCTATGGAATCTACGGTTGAATCTGTGGATCCAGCCGAGGTCTCGGCTGAATCCCAGGGGGAACCTTTACTTTTACAGGAGTTGGCCTCTCAGGAGTTAGGTCAGGCCGAGGGTGCCTCTCAAGTTTCTGTGGTTCCATCCTTACAAAAGGTTATTAGGCCTTCTACTTCAGTCACTAAAGGCCCTGCTAAGGCTAGACTGGGTGTTTCTGGTACGGGACACAGTCCTGGTTCTTCGGGTTCTGTTCCTAAAAAACATATGTTGAAAATGGCAGAGGATTTGATTACCTTGATCAGGGGTTCTATGCCCCCTCCAGAGAAGAGGCCTAGGGTGGAGACAGATTTAGAGGGAATGGAGCATTTCTCAGATTACTCTGAGTCCTCAACTGAGGATATTCAGGATTTTCCTCCCTATTCTGATTCGGATGCAGAGGATTCCTGTCCTTCTGCTTCTCCTCCAGAGGATTTTTCCTTTTCTGAAACCTTGCATTCCATGAGGGAGCATTTCAAGTGGGAAGGTCAGGATTTTTCAGATTCTCGTAAGAGGCTTAGAGAATTTTGTTTTGCCACAGCATAGACCTTTGGCTATTCCCCTGTTTTAGATGTTGTTCAGGATGTTTTTTCTGAAGCTTCCCTTAATCCTGATTCTTTACCCCCTGCCCCTGTCAAGCCGGACAGGTATTACAGAGTTCCAGAGGCACATAAATATTTGTATAAGAGCCCTAGAACTGACCCGGAAACTATTATTCAAGGGCCTAAGGGTGTCAGGGCTTCTGTGGTTAAGAATCCAGTTCCTTTGGATAAAGATTCTAGAGCGTTGGATAGGTGGGGTAAAAAGTGTACACCTCTTCTACGTTAGCTATGAGGGCTTTAAATTGCCAATTCCATATGCTGAAGTATCAGAACTTTCTGTTAGGTCAATTGAAAGCTAAGGTAGATGCTTTAGCTGAGGGTATAGAGTGTAAGGAATTGCAGGACTTGGTTCATGCTTCAGATCAAGTTGGTAAACATTCCTTGCAGTGTGGCTTCGATGCCCTTCAGGCTTCATCCAGGGTGGCTGCTACTGGTTCAGTTATTCGTAGACATGCCTGGCTTAAGGATCAAAATTTGTCAGAGCATGTTAAAGCTCGGATTTTGGATGCTCCCCTTCAATCTGAAGTTCTTTTTGGTTCCCCTGTGGAGTCAGTTTTGAAAAAGATGGAAGACAAAGCTAAGTCTATGCAGACAGTTAAGGAATTTTTGCAAGTGCAGCCCCCTAAGTTTAGCAGGAATTGGCCTGCAAGAGGATGGTCTTACCCTTCTTCGGATTTTCAGTATAAGGGCAGGTCTCGACGTGGTAGGGGCAGAGCTCACGCTCAGGGTTCTTTCAGACCTAGGACTTGGAGTTCTCCTGCACAATCTTCTGGTGAGGGCAGGGGTCAGCCTTTTCGTAAACAGACCCAATGACCTGTATCTTCAGCTGCCGGACTCTTCTCTTCTGGCAGCTCCTCTAGGAGGAAAGTTGGCACTTTTCAAACAAAATTGGCATTTGGTCACCCAGGACAAATGGGTGTTGGACATAATAAATCAAGGCTACAAGTTTTATTTTCACACTTTTCCCCCTTTCAAAGGCATGCCAGATGTACCTCCTCAGCAAAGGATGGAGGCTCAGGATCAAATTTCTTTGCTTTTACAGATGGGGGCAATCCAGGTGGTACCTTCGTCAGAAGAAGGCCTAGGGTTTTATTCTTGTCTATTCCTAGTGCCAAAGAAAGGAAACACTTGGAGGCCAATTCTGGATTTGTCCATTCTCAATACATACCTAGACATTCCAAAGTTCAAGATGTTAACATTACAACAACTTCTGCCTCTGCTAGGAAAAGAGCACTGGATGGTAACTCTGGATCTCAAAGAAGCCTATCTTCACATTCCTATCAGGCCCAGCTGCAGGAGATTTCTGCATTTTTGGGCTGGTACTTCTCATTATCAGTTCTCTGCATTGCCCTTTGGTTTATCTACTGCGCCCAGGGTGTTCACAAAGGTTCTGGCTCCTGTAATAGCTTTCTTAAGACTGAGGGGGATACAAATTTATCCTTATCTGGACGATTGCCTGATTCTTGCTCAAGACAAAGACAAGTTACTTCAACAGCTACAGTATGTGATGGCAGTTTTAAGGTGCCTAGGGTATTCTGTGAACGAAACAAAGTCCAGTCTAGTACCCTCTCAGGACATGTGCTTTCTGGGTGTGAGACTGAATACAGCCTCTCAGATGGCTTTTCTGACCCCGGACAAACAAAGAACTCTTCACCTCTACTTCCAGCAATTATCAGTACGGTCCAGGCTGACTGCAAGGACAATCCTTCAAGCCTTGGGGTTCATGGCATCTTGCATTCTGGTACTTCCCAATGCCAAACTGCATATGAGGAAGCTACAATGGTATCTCAAAAGTGTATGGACTCAACACTGCCACGATTTGGACACTGTCATTCTGATAATACCGTGCATCCAGAAGGAATTCTTGTGGTGGGCACAGGAATGTCACCTAAACAAGGGACTCTCTGTGACCCGACCAGAGGCGAGTCAGATCTTAACGACGGATGTCTCAGACCTGGCTTGGGGAGCACACTTCAATGGGAAATGGATTCAAGACACGTGGCCTCCCAAATTACAGCATTTGCATATCAACATGAAGGAGATGTTAGCAGTCCAGTTTGCCCTGATGGCTTTCAAGGGCCTACTTCAACCAGGACAGGTGTTGATTCAAACAGACAACACTACAGTCATGTGGTACATCAACAAGCAGGGGGGGACCCATTCTTACCCTCTTTGCAGACAAGCTATGATATTGTGGGAGACTGCTCTGGGGTTGCACATCACTCTTCAAGCACGGTTTCTGCCAGGAGCACAGAACTCCCTAGCAGATGTATTGAGCAGACAAATTGTGGATCCCCACGAGTGGAAATTGGATCCTCAGGTATTTCAACAGTTGACAGTGGCTTGGGGAACTCCAGACATAGATCTGTTCGCTTCTCCTCTAAATTTCCAACTACCAAAATTTTGCACAAAGATGTTTCACCCAAAAGCTTGGAAAGTGGATGCTCTATCTTTCAGTTGGAACAACCTTCACGTCTATGCTTTTCCTCCTCTGCCTCTCCTTACCAAGGTACTCTTGAAAGTCAGGCGGGACAAGCCTTGCATGATTTTAATAGCACCAGATTGGCCACGTCAGCACTGGTATCCTCTGCTGAGGAGTTTAATTCAGGAGCCTCCTTGGCCTTTGCCACAGCTTCCTCATTTGTTGTCCCAGTCAAGCAGTCATTTGCTCAATGTCAGGGTGCAGTCCCTGCATCTAACGGCCTGGCGTATTCTGTTTTAGAGCCTGTGGGTTCTCAGCTTCCCCAACAGGTTTTGGATGTCATTTTGGAAGCTAGGCCTAGCACTAGAAAAGTTTATGATGATAAATGGAAGAGATTTTTTCTTTGGAGCACAACAAAGGATTTTGATGTCTCGGTACCTAATTTGAGTTGTACACTGCAGTACCTTACTGAATTACTGGACAAGGGTTTGTCGTTTTCCTCTGTGAAGGTTCATGCTGCAGCCATTTCTGCTCACTATGATTGTGACCCTCCTTTATTTTCTCACCCTTTGTTTAAGCAATTTCTTAGAGGGGCAAAAAATATAAGACCCCCACGTAGAGCTTCTACTCCTTCCTGGGATCTCAATTTTGTGTTGGAGAAGCTTACTTTGCCTCCTTTTGAACCTGCAGCTACGTCTGAATTGAAGTTTTTGTCTTGGAAGACTGCCTTTTTGTTGGCCATTACTTCTGCCAGAAGGGTATCTGAATTGCAGGCTCTCATGGCAGTTGAACCCTTTCTAATATTCCATAAGGATAGAGTTTCTTTGCGTACTAACCCTACTTTTATGCCAAAAGTGATTTCTAATGTGGCCTTGAACCAGTCTATCCATTTGCCTACCTTTTATGCTGATCCCCAAAATAAAGGGGAAAAAATCTTACATTCTTTGGATATACACAGGCAGTTACATTATTATTTGAGCAGAACTAAGGAGTTCAGACAGACTCAACAGTTATTTGTTACTTTTGCTTTGGGTTCACAAGGGAAAGCTGTTTCAAAGCAGGCTATTTCAAAGTGGATTGGTAATTGTATTGCTTTTTGTTATTCTCATCATGGGAAAAATGTTCCTGCTGGGATTAGACCTCATTCCACTAGGGCTACGGCCACTTCTACTGCTTTTTTGAAGGGTGTAGCTACTAAGGACATTTTGGAAGCAGCTACTTGGAGTTCAGTTCATACTTTTACTAAGCATTACCATCTCCCTCTTTTCTCCAAGTCCAAGGCTGGGTTTGCCACTGCAGTCTTACAGGGCATGTTAGCAGCCCCTAATGCCTTTTAGTTTGCCAGCCTCCCTTTTCCTTTGCTTTGGGATTCTACCCACAGGTTATGACTGCAGCAATGTGAGACGAAGAACATAGTACAGTTTTGTACCTACCATAAATGTAGATGTTCGAGGATCCACATTGCTGCAGTCCTATTTTCCCTCCCTCCTTCCCCTCTTTGGTTTGGGGTTGTGGTTGTTGTTGTTATTATTACTTAGGGATAATTGCTATTTTTCTCCTTTATGGCTCTGGCCTTTTCTTTTTAAGGCCTTCTGACATCTGGGGCAAGAAAGACTGAGGATATGGCGTCGGTCATGCGCTTAAGTACTACTACGTACTGACGTCAGCTCCGGGCGCCCATGACTGACGCCAGCCTAACTCTTTGGTATTTGGGCCGACCGAGGACAGCGGACTACCCACAGGTTATGACTGCAGCAATGTGGATCCTCGAACATCTACATTTATGGTAGGTACAAAACTGTACTTTTTAACCTGTGCAGCAGTAGTACTGGGTGCCTAGCAAACTACTGGTATTGTGATTGGTCCTTTGGTGGGGGATAGATGGGTAAAGTTGTCACTCAATCTGTTGCCCAGTATATTGGCAATATCTGTTGACTCAGTATAGGAGGTACCATTGTTCAGTAGCTCAGAGCAAATCTGGGTATTTCCATGGAGATTCTTTACATAACTATAGGAGGCCTTGTGGTTGTATTTACTATCTGCTGCAATTCTGTTTTCATAGCTAGCTTTATAGGATTTGATGAGGGATCTCAACTGTTTGTTGAGGTTGGTAAAGGGAGTTTTTCCAGTCTTGGGACTTCACCTTATTCCGCATCAGTTTCCTCCTTCTGTTGTAGAGTTTGGTAGGCAGGGGACTACCAGATTGGCTTCCTTTTTTTGGAGGAGAGAGTCTTGGTTCTATTGGGTATGGTGAGAATCATCCATTTGTGTTTGTGTTTGTACAGTGCATTGGTGTATGATTCAGTGGTCATGCAGCTATTCTCCATTTGCATGGGTGCCATGAAGTTAGCCACCGCTGTTTTTTGGAGCCGAAAGTTAGCTTTGGAGAAGTTTTTCATTTGCAGGAGGGTGGGAGGGATGCGGATTTCCAAGTTGATTTGTTTGTGGTCGGAGCTAACCAGGGAGGAGTTGACTATTGGTATAGAGCAACGTTGCCCATGTTAGTAATGACCAGGTCAAGGATGTTGTTACCTCTAGTGGTGGTAAGAACGAGCTGGTCCAGGGCATTGGAATTAATGAATTCCAGGAAACGTTGGGCAAGTGTATTGGTACATGAGTAGTTTTCCCAGTTAATGAAGGGGTAATTGAAGTCACCCAGTATGAGAGTGTTAGGTTGGACTCTAATATTCTCCAGGGTGCTTAGGAACATGGAGTGCGGGTCTTGGAATATGGTTGGGGACCTATAGCAGGCTATGACCTGAATCACTGTCTTGCCCAATGTTAGCTGCACCCGAAGTATCTCTGATGCATTATGTTGGGCTACCAATCTGGAGGTGTGCGCATCCTTTATGAATATGGAAACACCACCACCTTTGGAGCTTCAGTCCAAGTTCTGGGGCCGAAAGGTGTGGAATGAGTTATAACCTGGTAATGTAGGGGTGCTTTCTGCTGCCTTGAACCAGGTCTCTGTTACAGCACAAATGGCGATGTTCTCCATTTTAAGGAGTGCTTCGAGGAAGTGCATTTTAAGATTTAGACTTCTAGCATTGAGCAGCATGACCCTCAGATTGCATTTGTTTGTAGCTGTTACAGTGGTAATTTGGTCTGTGGACCACCGCCTAAAAAAGGCACTATAGGGATGGCAAGAGCCTTGGCTAGTATCCGGAAGCCCAGGGATGACAGATGCAGGCCATCTTTGGCACAGTATCGAGGTCTGTCAATCATGTCATCCCAGGAAGATACTGGAACCCCTTAGGATGACACCAGAAACTTAGCCATTTGTTGAAATCACTCATTTTCTGCTTGTACTGTGGTATCATTCTGGGTGATGGTAGGAGGCTGCTCTGGACTAGGGTCATGCCCGCCTGGTCTACATAATCCGAGAGCTCCTCTATGTCTCTTCATGTAGTCCAGGGAGGTACGTGTCAGGTCATTCACACCCACATGTACAATGACAGAGTCATATTTGTATCTGTTGTTGAGGGACCTGAGTGCATGTGTTATCTGGCAGATCCTGGCACCTGATAAGCAGCTGACTGTTACTTTCTCCTTATTCAACCTAGTGAGTGGGACATCAGTGTGCCTCTCTTTCGAGTCACCTATGACTAGTGTGTTGGGCATGCTGTTTTGCCTTAGGGCCTTTGGTTCAGTGGCACCCTGTTTAGGAGAGTTATGTGTCTCATGATTACTGTTGTGTTGTGGTGGTCTAGTACGTTTCTGCCTTGGAGATCTCTGCTGTTTGGGTAGATTTTTATTGAGAGCCTCCGCAAAGTTGGGTGTGTGGTTTGTGTTTTTTGTGAAGGCAGTGCTAGTGTGTGTTCTGGAGGACTATGTGTTCCATGTGGTGTGGTGCAAGAGTTGACCATCTCCACTTGACCAGCTATTCTGGTCCTGGTTGGAGTGTGCATGGCTTCCAGTTTGGTGGGAGATAAGAGGAGAGGGTTGTCAGTGTACATGAGGGCAATTGCTACATTGCCTCAGGATGCCCAAGTTCACCAGGTTAATAGGAGAAAGCACAGGGAACTGAACTTGACATGCCTGGAGGGGTGGGCATTAATAATAAGTACTGGAGCTGTTTCCTTGTGGAATGTTTAATGCTGGTAGCACTTTTATGTGCTACAATAATTGCTATAAGAAGTTTGGTAAATTGCTAGACTAATAAGCTAGTAAAAGTGCAGGAGAGGAGAGAACTTGCAGATCTAAGGGAAAAATTGAAGAGCAAACTTTTTGGTACCACTCAGAAGCTTAGATAATTCATGCCAGCAAAAAGAGCTGCACCTGACAAAACTTTGAGAGAAGGGAATTTTTTAGACATTGGGAACACCAGAGTTTATGGGAAATGATTATCTGCTGTATATGTGCCAGAAGAGAAATAAGTTTATTCCAGCAATCAGGAGATATCAAGAAATAGGTGTAATATTGAATGTTACTGTATTCAGCTGTCTTCAGAATATTTTTTCCTGGAGGATCAAAAACATTTTGGATACAGAATAGGCTGTGGTGGAAGAAAACATTTAGCCAGGAAGCTGACAAGGGGGCTGAGCTTCACAAAGCCCATAGAGAGAGACTTTCCAGTGAAACTTTTCCCATTGTTCCAAAGGAAAATGCTTGAATAACAAAGCCCAGGGGCTCAAAAGAAGAATAGAGTATCTTGTAATTAAACCAGAAACTGATGTTAGATTATGCTGATCATGAAGAAGGCCAGCAGCTATGTGAAATTAGTAAATACATTCGAGAACTGTAAAGCATCAATCCCATTAGATGTAGTTTAGATGTGTGAACTGTGTTTCTGCAAGAAGTTGCTGAAAAAGACTGAAATTTTAAAGCATCAACCTGCTTTGTGATTAATGTTTAGAAGGGTGGTGAAGGGACTGATAAAGTAAAACAGTTTTTGTTCTTTATGATATGTTTATATTAATATTAAAAGTGTAAATTCTGTATTATTTTGTAAAGTACTTTACATGCAGTCAGAGGTATTTTAAGTGTGAGGCAACGGAATTTTTTTCAGTGACTGCTGTGTGTTGTTGATATTAAAGTAAAAAAGTACTTTTTCTTAACATTGCTGTATCCAGGATTTACACTCTAACAAAATAATTAAAGGCTGGAATGAAGCAAGCTAAAGTTGTGATCATGAGTACTAAGGGGGTGTAAAACTGTATTGATCATATTTGTAGAATTAAAAGAAGATAATTTCCATTTTAAGAAGTGGATGTCTAGATTAATGTTCTTGGTTTAAGCTGCAGACAAATTTTAAACAAATAAGCTCAAAATGAGGAAAACAATGAACATTCTTAATTCTTTCTTACATTTTTATAATTGTTTGCTGTTTATTTTTTCATTTGCATTCGCTTGTAGCTGGAGATAAGGAGTAAACAAGTGCACACAGTTAATTGTGAGAGATTTGAATAGTGTGTTAACTTTTAAAATGGAAATTTGTAACCGGTTCAGTGAAAATAAATGAAGTTTGAAATTGTGGAAAGTGAATAGTAATGCGAGTAGTTACTCTCCAGCAGCCTTAGTAGTTTAATGTATTAAATGCAACAATGCACAGTTTAATTAATTTATTTAAATGGAGCCAGTGCCCTTTTTCTTAAAACAGTTATTAGTTGAAAGTTTTTGTTTGTCATGTTCATCGTGTTACACTGCTGCAGTCATCACACTTGGATTATCCTGCCGTCAGGCGGTCCCGCACTCGGCCAGAGTTCCAAAGTCTTGGTCCGGCGTCGGTTGCTGTCGCCTCCTCCCTGACGTCAGTGCGACAGGGATATAAAAGATGCAGCCGACGCCATTTTCTTCAGTCTTTCTTGCCGTGCGGTGCCCGAAGCAGAAGCAGTTCGCAAGTGCCGGTTGGCCTACTCCTGAGATTTTCATTCTGAATCTAGAACCAAAGTCTTCTAAAAAAGCTAAGTACCCCATTGGGGAAACTTTTTCTTGCCTCAGACCGATGGCAGTAAAAGTTAATAACTGTATTTCTTGTGAGAAGCAAATACCTCATAAGGATTTGCACTCCTATTGTATTCCATGCCTAGGCCCTGACCACGACGTCACTGGTTGTCGGTTTTGTGCTAGGTTTAACAAGCGCACGATTAAACGTCGGTTTGATTTTGCCCGACATTATTTTGGTAGAAAATTCAATTACACCATGCCGTTGGAAATTCCGATGACTGCAATGCATAAAAAGTGCAAGGACAAGGACAGGCATCCGAGGCCCAAAACTGACTACGAGGCCTCTTCTAGGCCGGTCGCCGGTTCTCTAGTTTTCAGCGAGGTGACCTACGCAGCCCCTGATGACCGCTTCCACAGAACCACAGACCGCATCCGACTCCCACGTGGAGCTGGCTGGGCCTTCAGATGCACTAGGCCTTCAGCTTACCAGTCCTACACCTACTGAGGGAATCGAAGTAGCTGAGCAATCCACAGTTACAGAGGGTGTTTTCAGACCTACCCAGTTAACCATTAAACCCTCTGTTAAATCTAAGCCCCCCTTAAAAGCAAAGAAACAGACACAACCCTTTCCAGGACAGGCTTCCATGCCTAAGAAACAAATGCTAAAAATGGCCGAGGACCTAATCACCCTGATCAGGGGGTCCCATCCCCCTCCTGATAAAAGGCCCAGACAGGATGCAGACTATGAATCTTCTGACCAGGTGTCCATTTCTTCTGACTCTTCCTTGGACCTAGGATTCTCTTTACCCCCTTATGAGGATTCTGATGCTGAGGAATCAATTCCGTCAGCCTCTCCGTCTGAGGATTATTCCTTTGGGGAGAACTTACGTACCATGAGGGAGCATTTCCATTGGGAAGGTCAGGATTATTCAGAATCCAAGAAAAGGCTCAGAGACTTCCTTTTATTACCTCAACACAGACCCCTTGCTATCCCGCCAGTTCTTGACATTGTGGATGATGTGTACACTGAATCCAGTTTGAACCCTGATTCCTTACCTCCAGCCCCAGTTAAACCAGATAGATATTACAGAGTCCCTGACTCTCACAAGTTTCTGTACAAAAGTCCCGTTGCTGACCCTGAAACTATTTCTCAGGGACCCAAAGGGATTAAGGCTTCATCAGCAAAAAACCCAGTTCCCTCTGACAGAGATTCCAGAGCTTTAGACAGGTGGGGAAAGAAGGTATAAACATCTGCAACTTTAGCAATGAGGGCCTTGAATTGCCAGTTTCACATGCTAAAATATCAGCAATTTTTGATGTCTCAGTTGAAACAAAAGATGCTTCCAGATTCAGATCCTCCTAACTTAAAAGAAATGCAGGATTTATTGCATGCTGCTGAACAAGTGGGAAAGCATACTTTGCAATGTGGTTTTGACTCATTAGAGGTCTCCTGTAGAGCAGCAGTTACAGGCTCTGTCATTAGAAGGCATGCTTGGTTAAAAGAACATACATTACCAGATCATGTTAAGGTAAAATTATTGGACGCACGTTTGCAGCGGGATGTGCTTTTTGGAGTTAAGGCAGAGGCGGTATTAAAGAAGATGGAGGATAAGGCAAAATCTATGCAAATGGTGAAAGATTTCTTACAGGTTCAGCCTCCTCGATTTAGCAGAAATTGGCCAACAAAGAATTGGTCCTTTCCAGTCACAGACAGACCTCAAAGGGGCAGATACAGATGTCCAAGAGGTAGAGGTCAGACACAAGGCCCTTACAGGCCTCACCAGTGGGGCACACCAGGCCAGAAAGAAGGAGAAGACAGGCCTCAATCTTAGAAAAAACAGACTCAATGACTTTCCACTACAGCTGCCAAACAGCTCTCTCTTGGCAGCCCCCTTAGGAGGAAAACTGGCACTTTTCTATCACAACTGGCATTGCATCACCAAAGACAAATGGGTTCTCAACATTGTATCTCAAGGTTACAGGTTCCATTTTCACACCCTGCCAAGGCTAAAGGAATGCCAAATCTGCCACCAAATCAATGGGCAGAGGCTCAAACACAAATTACAGCACTCATGGACATGAGAGCTATTCAAAAGGTACCACCACAAGAACAAGGACAAGGATATTACTCAAGACTTTTTCTGGTTCCCAAAAAGGACAAAGCCTGGAGACCCATTCTGGACCTTTCTACACTAAACACTTACCTGGATGTACCGAAATTCAAGATGTTGACACTACAGCAGCTTCTTCCCATGCTGGGAAAGAAAGCTTGGCTCGTGACAATGGACCTCAAAGAGGCATACCTGCATGTCCTTATCAGACAAAGCTGCAGAAGATACCTCAGGTTTCTAGCTGGTTCAATGCATTATCAGTTCTCTGCACTGCCCTTTGGCTTATCTACTGCACCCAGGGTCTTCACAAAGTGCCTGGCACCAGTAATTGCATTTTGCAGGCAAAAAGGAATTCAAATTTATCCATACCTGGACGACTGCCTGATTCAAGCAGAGAGCAAGGACATTCTACTAAAGGATCTGGCATACGTAACAAAGTTATTAAGTTGCCTGGGGTACACAGTAAATGAAAATAAATCAAAACTTGTGCCCTCACAACAGATAATATTCCTGGGTGCCAGCTTGAACACAACGGCCCAGATGGCATACCTCACGCCAGACAAGCAAGGACAACTGACTCAATATTTTCAATTAATGGCAACAAAGACCCAACTCCCTGTAAGAAAAATTCTGCAGGCCTTGGGCTACATGGCATCTTGCATACTACTAATTCCATATGTCAGACTGCATATGAGGAAACTACATTGGTACCTAAAGAGCATATGGTCTCAACACTGTCAAAGTTTGGAAACAGTTATACCACTAATTCCTTGCCTACAACAGGAGTTTCGATGGTGGGCACAAGCTTGTCACCTCAACAAGGGACAGTCTTTCACTCAACCCACAGCCAGGCAAACACTGACAACAGATGCATCGGATTATGCCTGTGGAGCACACATGGCAGGAAAATGTATCCAGGGCGAGTGGCCCACAGAGCAAAGACATCTCCACATCAATCAAAAAGAAATGCTAGCTGTACAAAATGCTATAATAGCTTTCAAGGACCTACTGCATCCAGGGCAATTACTACTAAAGACAGACAACACCACAGTTCTGTGGTACATAAACAAGCAAGGGGGCACACACTCCTACCCCCTCTGCAGACAAGCCATGACCTTGTGGAACACAGCTCTAAACTACCAAGTTCATCTGCAAGCACAATTCCTGCCAGGAGAGAAAAACACACTGGCAGACGACCTAAGCAGAAACATTATGGACCCACACGAATGGGAACTGAACCCACAAATATTCAGAATGATAACACAAAAATGGTGGAACCCAGACATAGATCTGTTTGCTTCCCCAAAGAACTGCCAATTACAGAAATTTTGCACAAGGAGCTACCATCCAGAAGCATGGAAAGTGGATGCCCTCTCATTCAGCTGGAAAAAACTACAAGTATACTCTTTCCCTCCTCTACCTCTCCTTCCAAAGGTACTCATAAAAGCCAGGCAGGAAGAGCCAGAAATGATCCTGATTGCACCAGACTGGCCACGCCAGCACTGGTACCCAATCTTAAAAAACTTAACACAAGAACCACCCTGGATTTTGCCTCATATCCCACAGCTGCTGACACAGCACAACAATCAGATACTTCACAGCCAGCTAAAGACCTTAAATCTAGCTGCATGGAAAATTCCTTAGCCAAGCAAGCAATGCCTCCCTCCAAAGTTGTTATGGATGTCATTCTGGAGGCCAGAAGGCCTAGCACCAGGAATTCATACTCGGATAAATGGAAGAGATTCTGTGCCTGGAACCAAGCACACAACCTTGACCCTCTTGTCCCAAACATTCCACAGATACTGCAATACTTAACTGAGATGCTGGACAAGGGCCTCTCTTTTTCATCCATCAAGATCCACGCCTCAGCTATTTCTGCTCATTACAACACGGATCCACCAATTTTTTCTAATCCTTTGCTCAAACAATACCTCAGAGGGGCTAAAAACATAAGACCGCCCTGTAGAGCACCCACACCAACTTGGGACCTCAACTTTGTTTTGGAAAAATTAACTTTACCTCATTTTGAGCCAGCTAACACAGCAGAATTAAAATACATCTCTTGGAAAACTGCTCTGCTACTAGCAATAACATCAGCACGAAGAGTTTCAGAATTACAGGCACTAATGGCAGTGGAACCTTTCCTCATCTTCCACCAGGACAGGGTGTCTTTATGAACTAACCCCACGTTTATGCCAAAGGTGGTATCAAGTGTGGCTCTAAACCAAACTATTCACTTGCCAACTTTCTATCCAAAACCACAGAACAAAGGGGAGAGACTACAACATTCTTTGGACATTCACAGACAGTTACGCTTCTACTTGGACAAAACCAAAGCTTTCAAAAAAACTGAACAATTATTGGTAGCATATGCTGCAGGAGCACAGGGAAAAGCCATTTCAAAGCAGACTATTTCAAAATGGATAGGACACTGTATACGTTTCTGCTATACCCACCATGGGAAACCTGTACCTAGCAGCATCAGATTTCACTCCACCAGGGCAACAGCCACTTCAACTGCCTACCTCAGAGGAGTGCCTATCAAGGATATTTTGGAAGCAGCCACATGGAGTTCTGTGCATACTTTCACCAAACATTACCATTTGCCTTTATACTCCAAATCCAGAGCTGGCTTCGCCACTGCTGTACTGCAGGGCCTTATAGCCACCCCTAATGCTTTATAGATCCAGCCTCCCTACCTCAGCTTTGGGACTCCGCCCAAGTGTGATGACTGCAGCAGTGTAACACGATGAACATAGTACAGTTTTGTACCTACCATAAATGTAGATGTTCGAGTGTAAACACTGCTGCAGTCCAGGTTACCCTCCCTCCTTCCCCTCTTACTTTCTGGTACTTACCTAGGGCATCTACCCTTTATTACCTATGGGGAGTATTTGCTGGTAACTAAAAATGGTTGTTTGCTTTGCCTTTGTATTTTTTATTAGCAATTTGAATTGCCTACATATTTGGGGGCACCTGATATCTGGGGCAAGAAAAACTGAAGAAAATGGCATCGGCTGCATTTTTATACCCCTGTCACACTGACGTCAGGGAGGAGGCGACAGCAACCGACGCCGGACCAAGACTTTGGAACTCTGGCCGACTGCGGGACCGCCTGATGGCAGGATAACCCAAGTGTGATGACTGCAGCAGTGTTTACACTTGAACATCCACATTTATGGTAGGTACAAAACTGTACTTTTCGGCTTTTCCCAGTTAGGGGTTGCCACAGTGGAACTCCGGTCCGCTAATGATTAGCAGTTGTTTTTTATGGTGTCGAGTTGCCAGCCCAACGCCCAACCTTCAACGAAGGCACGCCCATTCAACGCATGTTTTTCGAATGCCCACTCAACCGTGGGGAGGACATGCAGACTCCACACAGAAGGCACTCCCAAGCCAAGCCGAGAATCGAACAGCAGAACCTCTTGCTGTGAGGCAACAACACTACTGCTGCACCACCGCGGAAGTCTCGGTTATTAGTTGAAAGTATGCAGTTTTATTCACATCTGGAATGGGAACAGAGGTAAGAACAGATATGTCTGTGAACGCAACTTCTAAGATGTGCTTTAGTATGGTTAGCCCTTATTTTAGAACATGCAGTGCTAATGGATGCAGCCATCAAGTTGGTGCAACTGCTCCTAGTTGGAGGGGTGCTTTCCTGCTTGTGAGTTAAAAAACAGGAATTTAAGGGATGGATAGTGGCTATGATTCAGGAGTTATTAGCGAAGTTAGAAACTACTTAAGAAGAGATTCGTTTGTGAATGGGATAACATGAAAACCTTTTAAAAATGTGGTAGAAAAGAGAGAAAATGATATGGTAATGAAGTAAATTAATCTACTTGGAGGAGATGAAAAGGTTAAAATACTACAGGAAAATGGGAATCTCCTCTGATGGAACAAGAAGAGGAATGACTGTATAATGCTGAAGAGAAAATAAATGAGTATTTGGATAATGTGCATGAGATTAGAATGGTTACTTTTAAGCAACCATTTGTAATAATGACTCTGTAATGCAACAATTTTTAGAACAGTGAGTTAGACAAAAAGAAAAGGTAGCGGTGTAACCAAACCTAGGGAACCTTTGACAAACAAATTAAATTATACTATGCAAAGCATTTCATGTAGGGTGAGCTACAGAAGCAGAGAGACAAACCATTTCAGGGGAATACACAGCAGTTGCTGAAGATGCCCTTGTTGAATGAAAGAAAAAAAGACAAAATAAATTCAACCCTGATGAGATTTGAATCTACACTCCCCACACCTGTAGTATGCAGTGTACTTCATTTGTAGATTGAGTTATTGAGTAAGTGAGACAAAAGGTGTTATGGAAGCATGCAGTAGTTGGTTGTGGCACACTCGCAGAATGAAATAAAGACGAGGGGATTTGAACCGTTAACCATCCCCACTTATACTGTACAAAGGACTTCAACATGTTGTACTACAGTGAGAGAAATACACAGCTGATGGTTACACAGTTGCAGAATGAAGGAAAAAGAGAGCTAACAATGATGCATTAAGTCACCACTTTGAGATCTAATCTGTCATACACAACTGTAGTTAGCACTGTAGTTTATTGCATCAGGAAGTAGTCAAATTCTGATGGTTGTACCCTATGCAGTATGTTGTGCAGTGATACTCGACTCCTGCATGGTATGTACTGGCTGAGGCCAATATGTATGGAATATGGTTATAGGCAGTGGTCTTTGCAACCAACAGGTCAAGTGCTGCCCCAAAAGTAAGTGATTTAGAAGCAATACTTGGGCACATGTGAGGTATATTTATCAATTGTTTGACCTTTTTAAAGGTTGGAAATGGAAGTATAGGAAAGAGATAAAAGGTGAGGCAAGCAGAGGGTATAAAAGAATAAGTAAGGAATGAGGAGGAAAGGGGGTATTTTTTTTTTTTTGTGAGACGTATCCATTTTGTATACATAGTAAGTTGGGAATGGAGGGACGTGAGAGGGTTAGGTTAGATAGGTGAAGAGAGACACGACTGATGTGGGAGGGAACACAATGGTGCAGGAGATGACAAACAGACGGAAGACAATACTGAGGGAAGGATTGAACAACCAACAGGAAAAGGTATGGATATAAAAAGGAGGGAAGCATCAGGATAGAAGATAGGAATGGTGTCTACAGCTGCTGCCCAGTGCTAGATTACCATCCTGGGGACATTCACCACTGAACTCTGTCTCAGATGGTACTGATCAGGGATGCAATTTAAGTTACCGCAGAAGGTTCTGTATCTGGCTGATTTGAGCATGCAACCTGCTGTCTGTAATCTCCCCCACACTGTGTGCCAATAGGTAATGCAGGTGTCACCTCCACTGACGCTGCTATCGGCAGTCACAACTTTCCCAGCATCTGCTGCAGGGCTGTCTGAAGTACATGGTCCAGATGTAGTAGGAAATTTGAAGGTGAATGTGGCAGGCTGTAACCCAGATATGCTGGATGCTTCTGCTTTTGCTGGTGGTGTCGCTGCAGCTGCCATCTATGGGCCCAACATGGATGGCCAGAGAGATGGGTGCAGATTGTGATGCTGCTGCATATAATACTTTTGTATAAGTACATGGAGAGAAGTAAAATAATAAACAAAATAAATGAAAGGACAACAACAACAAAGAGGGTGGGAAGAAGTATAAACATAATGAGAAATGGAAGCTGATATATATATATATATATGTGTGTGTGTGTGTGTGTGTATATATATATATATATATATATATATATATGTGTGTGTGTGTGTGTGTGTGTGTGTATATATATATATATATATATATATATATATATATATATATATATATATATATATATATATATATATATATATATATATATATATATATATATATATATATATATATATATATACATACACACACACACACACACACACACACACAGAGAGAGAGACTATAATACGCCTAAACATAATTTACTTGATGGACCAAAAAGCACTTCTTACATTATTAATGCTGTTAGCATAAGCTACTGAGAGGGGGACCAGAACCAATACCTAGCATCACCTGCATTCTGACTGATGAGTATCAACACGATAAGCTACTCGGACAAAATAACAGGGGCCTTTTGTCAGAGACTTGGTAATGATGTCAGACAAATGTACTTATATAAAAAAACAGTGATTTTTAGACATACATTTCACTTACAGGTTTAAGTAAAGGGAACAACTGTATTGACAAAGATGTGCACCTACCCCAAAATGTTGCTTATGCACGTTTCCCCTGTACAGTGCTGTAGGTAGTATAATGATACGGAAACCTCATCTGAAATATTTAATGATGGCAAAACTGGAGGGATTGAAGACAAAGGCATCTTCACAATGTGGAACCACAGCCTTAAATTCTGACCCACTTATATAAATATGTAGCAGGATGCATGCATAGATACACTAATAATGCTCAACAGTCATACTGCTACCTTTGACCAGTGGCAGTTATCACAGAACTGGGAGTGATGTCTGAAAGGTATAGTGCTTGAGAGTGAATCTTTACTACTGTTAATGTTAAAAGCGCTACAGTCTGAAGCAAGTGTACTTATCCTGGTGCTCTCTTAGGTGTACCAGTATCCTCCTGTACATCTAACTGTTCACTTCAATTTCTTCATGTGGCTTTGTCATAAAAAGAGTACTGTGTAGTATTTGTGGATGGCATGCAGTTACAGGTTATATGTATACCTAAGTTAAGTTACACATATCATGGGGAGGTGACTGCTGTTTAACTTCATCTTCTCATCAGCATAGGTCAGGATTTCAGTGCCTCTTGTCAATGTAATAGTGACAGCACTGTTTCTCTGTGCAAAGGACACCAGTGGGAGGGGTGGAATCTGGGTTTAAACTATTCCAGCCTTCAGTCTTATACTGAGTTCCTTTATAGCCCTCCTGCAGGAGCCTCTGGCAGTAACCTTAAGGAGGAGGTACAGAAAAGCCAATGAATCTTTCTCACACTACATCTGTATTCTGAAAGGAACACTACCTTCTCTCTCTCCATCTCCATCAGTCTCACTTTGAAGATCTCAGTGAAAAATGGCAGAAAATTTGCACTCAAACCATGCTGTGCATCGATAGTCATTGATCGGCATCCAATGTGTGTGATGGATGTCAGGCTAGGATAATAATATGGCTCACAGTGGCACTTTAAGGTGTGAAACATTACAGTCCAGTATCACTATGTGTGCTTGTAAGAAACTGGATACTACAGTAACTCCATTTAAAGATGCTTATATAAGGAATTACAGATCTCCCCCTAGAGGCATGTAGTGGACCATGCAAGTACAGTGTTGCCTGCAGGGACTTGGGAGTGAGCACAGCATTAAGTTTGATTTTCAATTAAGTATGATGCTTCACAGATTTTCTTGTTCCTCAAATTGAGCAATTCAGAAACAATAATGAGTTGAGCCTTAATGACAATCCACTCTGCTACAGGACACATGAGGAGCTCAGTGTCTCTCCAACCTAACACCACTCTTAAGTATTCAACTGCGGTACCACCTTTATCATTCTTATAAGAAAAGCGCAGTCCGGGTCTGAACTGTCTGCAAACAGCTAAAGTTAACTTTGAGCCTAACATCATTCTTAAGTATTCAACTGCGGTACCACCTTTGTCATTTTTATAAGAAAAGCGCAGTCCAGGTCTGAACTGTCTGCAAACAGCTAAAGTTAACTTTGAACCTAACACCACTCTTAAGTATTCAACTGCGGTACCACCTTTATCATTCTTATAACAAAAGCACAGTCTGGGTCTGAACTGTCTGCAAATAGCTAAAGTTAACTTTGAGTATGTGTCTACCTGTTTGAGCCAATATTCATTTTCCCCTGGAGAGCACTCTGCTTTGGCTTGTAAGTAGCCCCACCCCACCCCACATACACAGACACTCATCTTCCACTTTCTCTCTTATTCCCTTCTGTTAGCAAATAGTATCCATAACTGATCAATACTGTGTGTTTATTAATTTAAACTGAGACCACAGTAGCCTATTGATACAAGGTTATCCTGTTTTCCACCTGAGAAATGGTTAAGAAATGACTTACAGTTTCAGAGCAGTCCTTGGTCAGTTGTGATTGTTTCTTAAACACAAACATGTCTTTGCTTTGGCTCATTAGCAGCAGTACAAAGAACTGCCTGCTCACATCCTTGTTCTCCCCTCCCCCTTCCCTGTTTATTACCTTAAGACAATCCCAAAGTTAATAAATATTACCTGTGGCAGGCACCATTTTTAAAACTACAACCACCCTTGTCACTATCATATGTTCATTTATCAGTTAACTCTGTTACCTGATTGTTTCCAACCCCCTCATAAGAGAAACTAACAGGGTCTTTACCCGCTTCACTCCCCACCCTACCTCCTATTCCCTCCCGCCCCCAGTGGTCCCACCTTTATTACACTCACAAACCCCTCCCATCTTTCCAATAGCCAACCACAGCGCTAACCCAACACTACCTCCTCCATCTTCCCACTACTATCACGCCTCCTCAACTAACATGTACAAGCATACCTTACCTATGCTCACTGCATGCACTCTCCTTGCATATCTTACATCCTACCAAAGCTCCATCATTCCCCCACTCAACCACTACCACTGTACTACAACTCACACCACCAGTCATGTCTCACCCTCACTCAGCTCCCCTCCCCACCAACTCAAGAACCATCCCTATGCACCCCCCACATATTCTACCAACGATATTACTCAAACATAAACCATCCGTACAACTTAACATAGTAACCCTCCCACCATACCTATTACCCACAGAGCACAATCATAAAGTTTCCCTTATAAACAAACACATTCAAAAACTGAGAAAACTAAAAACATCATGCATATCAAAACTAGCCCTAAGTGGAGACATCCACCCCAACCCTGGCCCTACCATCTTCAGCCCCAATCCTCATAATCAGACTAGAAACCACAACTTCTTCCATGTTACAGCCAATAGAAAGCCAAGTGACTTCCTTCTACTAAGCCTAAATATTAGAAGTATATCTAACAAAGTCCATGAACTCCATGCCACCATAGACTTATACTCCTCAGATATAGTCATCCCGACAGAAACCTGGATAAAACCTCACATTACCAGTGAGCAAATACTCCCTACAGGTTACGGCATACTAAGAGTAGACCGGCTAAACAAGAAAGGAGGCGGTGTAGCTATAATATTTAAACAGCATCTAAACATCCAGATCTTAAAGTCATCAGCTCCACAAATAGGCAATGAAGAAATAATATATACCAACCTCAAAATAAACCAAAACAAAACCATCTACATAATTGGATGCTACTTCCCACCTGGCCAAAACATCCCGCCACTAGAAATCCTCCTTAGCTGGTCTACCCACCATCTCCCCCAAGAAACTATCATTTTAGGTGATTTCAATATTGACTGGCAATCCTATTCTGGCAACCATCCAACCCATCATGTAAACCTTCATGGCTTCACCCAACTAGTCCAGTCGCCAAGCAGGATAAATACAAACTCCAGCAAGCACACTACCCTGGATTGGATACTCGTCAATAAGAGCCCCCAGTCATATATGAGTTGCTTATTTCTGTATAACGCTCCTAGTTTTTTGTGGACTTTTTTTATGGTCATGGATATGTGAATGTCAAATTTTAGTTTATTTCCACTGCTAACAATTTGGTGTGTTCAGTTGGGTATATAGTGGTGTTGTCTTTTGCTGTGATGTTAAAGTGAGAGTTGTTTTGAGTATGTTTGGTGGGTTGGAAGATGAGTAGTTTAGTTTTGTTTGGGTTGAGTATTAATTGGGGATCGGATAACCAAGTTTTAACAGAGGAAAAGGCTTCCTGTATGACTTTTAGCAGTTTGGGTAGGGACTGGGCTGAGCAGATGATGGTTGAGTCATCTGCGTATTGTATGAGTGTGCCATGTTTGGTAGCAGAGGCTAGATTATTGGTGAAAACAGAGAAGAGTAGGGGCCCAAGGATGGATCCTTGGGGAACCCCTATGGAGACAGGTAGTTGGGGAGATATGTCATTCTGCCATACAACAGATCCATCCTTGGACCCCTACTCTTCTCTGTTTTCACCAATAATCTAGCCTCTGCCAACAAACATGGCACACTCATACAATATGCAGATGACTCAACCATCATCTGCTCAGCCCAGTCCCTACCCAAACTGCAAAAAGTCATACAGGAAGCCTTTTCCTCTGTTAAAACTTGGTTATCCGATCCCCAATTAATACTCAACCCAAACAACTAAACTACTCATCTTCCAACCCACAAAACATACTCAAAACAACTCTCACTTTAACATCACAGCAAAAGACAACACCGCTATATACCCAACTGAACACACCAAATTGCTAGCAGTGGAAATAGACAATAAACTAAAATTTGACATTCACATATCCATGACCATAAAAAAAGTCCACAAAAAACTAGGAGCGTTATACAGAAATAAACAACTTCTCACCAAAGCAGCAACGATTTCAATAGCAAATTCCCACCTTATCTCCCCCCTACTTTATGCCTCTCCTATATATACCAACCTAAGGCAATGCGATCGAAACAAGCTAGAGACCTGCTACAACAGAATCACCAAATTTGCCACAGGGGCATCCTACCGTAGTCATCACTGTCTCTCACTTGCTGAACTGGGCTGGCTTGAACTCCCTCACCTCCTTCAATGGTATCAACTCTCACTCACCCACAAACTAGTAAACCATCCACTAAATGTCCCATCCCTCCAGAATCTACTCCAACCCTATCACACCACCAGACCACTAAGATCCAGCAACAAAAAACACTTGCAGATCACTAAAGCCAATAACTCTGCTGGTGAAGCACTATTCTCTTGCACCATAGCCAAATTATGGAACTCCCTCCCACCCACAATTACCTCCATGCCATCATGCACCCACTTCAAAACTTTACTAAAAGCACACCTAAAAACATGCTGGGTATGCCCTTGCAACTCCCACTCTAATATCACCCACCCCATCCAACCACTACCTTTCTTTCCACTCCACTAACTACCTTGATTATAGCAAGCTCAGATGCTCATAAGCGTAGTACTTATTATACAGCAGGAACTTCTTATTGTAACATTTGTTAATGTCTGTTATGTACTTCACAGATAAAGATTCTAGTTGTCTACTGATGCACTGTGTTCTTCATCTGTAAATATTTTGTAAGTAATTGCTATGTTAAATTGTTAATCGCTATGTAATCCAATGTAACTACTGTCTGTATATTTTAACTGTGGAGCTTTTCTCCCCGGGCCTCCGCTGAAAATGGACCTACGTCCAGTCAGACACTCCCGGTCAACAAATGTAAATAAATATATAAAAATTAGCATAATAATTGCACCCAGCTATATGAGTCTGCATGATGCAAGCATAAAAGGCAGACAGAGAAGCCACATCATGCTGCAGAATAAAACCGTAGAGCACTGAGTTTGGAACCTGCCCAAGGTGAATTTCTGAAGATTCCTTCAGGAAAAAAAAAATCTGCTTGTACAAGGTAAGTGCTACTTTTTACAAGTCAATTCATTTGTAGCACACTTGCTGTTAATTGCTATTCAACATATTGACACAATAAGATGTATGTTAGTATTTCTAAGTGTTTTGGTAAAATTGTATTGAGAGGGGGGATTGCAAGCTACAGCAGTTTCTGGACTGCAAGCTTGTTAAGCTTGTGGGGGATGCAGCCATGAGCATGTACTCTGGCAGTTCTGAACATTCATTCAGTAAATTCATTTTACAGTGGTATAGATTGCACATATTTCAGTAGCACAACTGTTTGAAACACACAGAAACAGTCATGTCTCGTCGATCACTTGCATTGCTATGTACTTGATTTGTGGGAAACATGCTCAGTAAATTTGTGTGGGTCATCACTTAAAGAACGTTGATACAGATATGTAATTGTCAAGCACACAGCATGTTGTATGGCCAGGCTGGATACTGGTGGTGGTAGGATTTGTCAGGGCTGTGCAGGAACATGGCTGGTAATTCTTTTGTTTTTCCTAACACCAGAACAATGCATAAAAACAGGGCAGGCAGAAGCACACTACTGACTCTGCTGGCAGATCCATACAAGTACTCAGATGCAGAGAATGAGGTGCTACTCCAGGTCCTACATCTCCATGAACATGGCTCATGGCCTGCATGCAGCCAACAAGACCTTCCGGGATTGTGTCAGGAAAACATTGTGGCAACCAGTGCAGTCAGTGGGTACAGTTATAAAATGATGTGTCACAGGGCTAGTAATGATGTGCATGGTGCCTAGTAAAGGGCACAACTTTAGTCTTGGAAACATAGGGCAAAAGGAGGGGAACCATCAAGTGTACAACACCTTTCACAGAGGCAGAGGAGCTCCTGAAGTCTCTCAGAGGGAGTAGCTCCTCTACAGAGTTTCAAAGTGTGGTGGTGGTTATTGGGGCAGAGCTGGACAGGACCTAGAGACAATCCACTGGAGATGCCCCAGGTATGTAGGTCTACTTCTGCACATAAATATCTGTACCTTGTAGTCACGATCAAACCTACTAAATCTGACTTGAGCATACAGATACATCAGGGGTTCAACATCTACAGTCATCTGCACAAGGTATGCACATTAAGTATTACATGTTATTGTGTTCGTATTTGTAAAAGTCTGTTGCATATATATTTCTGATGCTGGGTCATGCTTACACTGGATATTGTGTGCTATGGTCTGTTCACAGGTGATTTGTTGTGTGGCACCAGCACTGTGGAAGTGTCCTGCCTCTAATGATAGAGGATCTGTACCCTTTAGTAATGATGGGAGGGATGTTGGACACAGGAATTGTGACCAGCACAGGGCATGGACACAGCCTGTATGCCTATGGACACCCAGGCTACCTACACCTCACAATGAGGACATGTTAATGGGGACACTATTAATCAGGAAAGTGTGATGGCCCCCAGTAGGTAGATGGGCAGAGAGGTCCACAGAGGATGTGGGTAATGCACTCCTATGCTCTCTTTTCCACCTGTGCAGAAGACTGCATATTGTTACTTGGGTTGCCTATTTGAGATGCCCAGCATGGCCATTCAGTGCATGGGAAAGCACAGCATTATGCTGGTTTTGCATGTATCACTTTTATTGTAGTGTATTTGCTTTACCCTTGTCTACTATGTTCTGAAGCTATATAGTTCAAACTGCTGTGACCATCTCTGTCTAGCACAATCATCCCCTACTCCTAACTCCTCCATTGATGTCTCATCTGATTCAGCCTCCTCTCCCTTGTTTGGTGGGAACTACTGCCCTGCAAGTGCCCATCCTCCTGTAACTGCTTCCTAAGGATAATATTGTGTAACACTGTACATACAGACACTGTTTTTGCACATGTGCCAGTGTCATACTGCATGGTACCACCATTTGAATCCAGACAGTGAAACCATGCCTTCAGCAACTTAAACATAGGCTCAGTAATGTTTCATGATTGTGATCAGGCATGAGTGCGTTTACGGGCTGTTTGATTTTGTGGATTTCTTATGGGTGTCATGAGCAAGGTTTCCAGGACACATTCAGCATCACCAGTGAGATGCCCCTGTGGGAAATCACAGAGTAGGATCTATCTTCTGTTGTATGTGGGAAGCACCCATGCTTCCCCACATGCTGAAGCACAGCATTGAGAATCTGTAATCTCAAGGCAGATGCCTAAGATACCCTCCTGTGTCCTCAGTAAGTCATTGAAAGGTTCCTGTAAGTAATATACATAAAGTCACACATATCTTAGCATCCCCTGAGATAGTTGCTCCATAACTCACATCAGCCTGCAGATGAAGCCAACACATATCCACAGTTTCTTGAATGGTGTCCCTGGCTACATGGTACTGGTCCACAATATCAGTGTCATGAAGTCCATGAAATGTTGTGTGATCAGACGACCCTGCAACTCTAGGGGCAGTGTTGTGCACAGTCTAGAATGGCCAAGGCAATAAGAGGTCCTTGCCAATGCACATTTACTAATGCTGTGGCAACCCCTACAATTGTTCAGATTGACTGAATCACTAAACACAAGCATTCAGCCTGTTTCATATATGTTGCAGGTTATCTGAATTATGCAGCATTTATATGTTTCTGAGTTTCTCTTTAGTCTTAGTTTGCCTCATTAGCATATATGGAGATGCTCATTTTAATTATGTAGCACATTAACACGTCATTAAACAGCCATAAGCTTATACTTGTGTAACTGTGCTGCTTGATCTGACCATGTCGCAGAGATTTTTTTTCTGAATTGCAACACTCTGTATGTTTGTGTGTTGCACATATGTGCTTTTGCTGCAATGTGTCAATGTTTTCTTAAATCTGACCTTGTCTATTTATTTACAGCAAAATGCTGCTTGTATTTATAACACATCTTTTGCTACTTGAAGTAACTCACTTATTTTTTGTATAAATGTTTATCTTTATTCAGAAATGTTGTTTAGTAGCATGCAGATCTTGCTGTAACCAGCAAAACATTTGACATTTTTCTTGTGCCAGTCTTGCCAGCAACTTTTGTTTTCCTTATATTCTGAGGTAAGTATTTCTAGGAAACTGGTGCACATTAATTGAAAGATGTTCTTTGTGTTTCAATATTGCAGTCATCACACTTGGATTATCTATCTGCCTGCAAGTAGCCCACAGTCGGCCTGAATACCAGAGACTTAGTATTTCTGCGTCGGTTGCTGTTGCTTCAGGACTGGCATCAGGTCATCAGGGGTATAAAACAGCTGACACCATTACATCAGTCTTTCTTGCCAAGGAGCCCGAAGCAGAAGCAGTTAATATGAGTGCTGGTCAGCCACTACCTGAGTTTTCATTTCCAAATTGAATCATCGTGAAGTCTTCTAAAGCTAAGTACCTCGTTGGGGATCCTTTTTTCTTGTGCTAACCAATGTCAGAAAAAGTTAACAATTGTCTCGCCTGTGGAAAGAAAATACCACACCGAGATTTCCATTCTTACTGCTTCACCTGTTTAGGCCTAGACCACGATGTACCTCGCTGTCGGTTTTGTGCTTTGTTCAACTCCCAAACTATTCATCATCGGGCCCTTATTGTCACTAAATACTTTAATTCTCGATCTCCATATTCTGAAATGGCTTTGGTAAGCCATCTGACTACCGATCTTCTGAAAAAATGTAAGGATAAAGACAGAGACAGACCGCACAGGTCCAAAACTGCCAACGACGCTTCCGTTAAGCTAGTCAGCTGTTTGTTGGTATTCAGTGAGGCGCTTTCGCAGCCCCTGATGCCCGCTTCAGTGGATTTGCAGGCCGCTACTGAGATCTGTTTGGAGTCTGGTATGCCGCAAGACTCTTCTTTGACTATGGAACCTGCAGATGTCTCTACCTTGGATGGGTCCAGAGCCGCTGTGCAGGCACCGGCTTCCGAGGAAGTTCTTCGCATTACCAGTATTCGACACAAACTTTCGCATCTTCAGTTCTGTCTAAAACTACTGAGTTTCTAAGTCCAAGAGTACGAGTTACACCTAAAAAACCGACGACCCAAACTCAAGCACCCGTTCCTTGCCACAACATCAAATGCTTAAAATGGCAGAAGACCTGATTATGGTGATTAGGGGAAGCCAGCCTTCCCCTGCTAAGAGAAAAAGAAACCTGTCCCCAGCAGCTTTAACAAACCAAGAGTCTGACGACTCTAAGGTTTCTGAATATGAAGACATGCATTTATCTACTTATGAGGATTCAGATGCAGAGGAATCCATTCCCTCTGCTTCTTCTCCAGAGGATTTTTCTTTTGGTGAAACCCTATATACTTTAAGAGAGCATTTCCACTGGGAATGCCAGGAATATCGTCAGTCCAAAAAGAGACTCAAAGAATTTTTAGATTTTCCACAACATAGACCTTTAGCAATCCCTCCAGTTCTGGATGTTGTGGATGATCTCTTTATGGAATCCAGTCTAACTCCTGATACTTTACCCCCTGCTCCAAGGAAACTAGACAGGTACTACAGAGTCCCTGACTCTCACAAATTTCTTTTCAAAAATCCTACTGCTGACCCAGAGGTCATTTCCCAGGGGCCTAAAGGTATAAAAGCAACTACAGCTAAGAATCTCACCCCTTCAGACAGGGATTCCCAAGCTTTAGACAAATGGGGTAAAAAAGTGTACACCTCTGCAGCTCTCGCCATTAGGACATTGAATTGCCAGTTTCACATGCTGAAACACCAGCAACATATTATGGAACTTATTAAGCAAAAATCATCTACCTTTACAGACTGTGCAGAAAATAAAGAATTACAAGAGCTTATGCATTCTGCAAGCCAAGTCAGTAAGCATACTTTGCAATGTGGCTTTGACGCCCTAGAAGCATCTTGCAGGGCAGCAGTCACTGGCTCAGTACTGAGAAGGCATGATTGGCTTAAGGAGCAGACCTTGCCAGACCATGTCAAATCAAAATTACTAGATGTTCCTTTGAACAAGGACAATCTGTTTGGCACCAAAGCAGAAGAGGTTCTAAAAAAGATGGAAGAAAAAGCTAAGTCTATACAGACAGTCAAAGATTTTTTGCAAATGCAGCCTCCTAGATTCAGTAGGCATTGCCCCTCAAAACATTGTTCCTTTCCAGCCCCCTCAAGGCCATCTCAGACTAGACCCAGGGGAAACAGACCCCCCAGATTACAGTCTCAGGGTATGCAGAAATCTAAGCAATGGAGTGCCTCCACTTCTAAAACAGGGAGTGCAAAGCCACCCCCTTATGAAAAAAATTCACAATGACTTCTCAACTCCACTCCTCTCCTCTGCCCAACTGCTCATGCCCCTAGGAGGAAAACTTGCCCATCATGCAAAAAACTGGACCTCCATCACCAAAGATCGATGGGTCCTCAACATTGTATCCCAGGAGTACAGATTTTACTTCCACTCACTGCCAACCCCAAAAGGGTTCTCAGACCTTCCTCCACACCAGTGGGCAGAGGCTCAAAACCAAGTTCAATCCCTGCTCTCCATAAGGGCAATTTAGCCTGTTCCTGCAGAACAGATAGGTCAAGGGTTTTATTCCAGACTTTTCCTGGTACCCAGTAAAGAGGGCACTTGGCACCCAATCCTAGATCTTTCCATTCCAAACACCTTCCTGGTGGTACCAAAATTCAAAATACTCACCCTTCAGCAGCTTCTTCCTATGCTGTCCAAAGATGCCTGGTTAGCCACCCTAGACCTAAAAGAAGCCTATCTGCACATCCCTATGAGGGACTCATGCAGGAAATACCTACATTTCAGGGCAGGATCTATGCATTATCAGTTCTCTGCACTTCCCTTTGGCTTATCCACTGCTCCCAGAGTATTCACAAAATGCCTGGCTCCAGCCATTGCCTATTGCAGACAGAGAAAGATTCAAATTTACCCATACTTGGATGATTGCCTGATTCAGGATGAGAGTCAGGAAAAGCTGTTGCAGCACCTGACCTTTGTAAAGAATCTTCTAACCTCCCTGGGGTACACCATCAACGAAAAGAAATCAAAACTTGTGCCCAGTCAAAAGATTGTATTCCTGGGAGCAAGCTTAGACACAGCACCCAGATGGCATTCCTTACTCCAGGAAAACAAGCCTGTCTGACAGGCTACTGCACTCAAATGGCCACCAGAACTCAGCTATCTGCAAGGAAAATCCTGCAGGTCCTAGGGTTCATGGCCTCTTGCATTCTACTAATTCCATATGCCAGACTGCATATGAGGAAACTTCGGTGGTACCTAAAAAGTCTTTGGTGCCAAGATTCTGAGGACCTGGAAACCATCATACCCATCATACCTTGTCTATGGACAGAGTTTCTTTGGTGGGCAGCAGAATGCAACCACAGCAAGGGACTTCCCTTTACTCAACTCCACGCTGCCCAGACCCTAAGTACAGGTGCATCAGACTATGCCTGGGGGACACAGCTGGATGACAAGTGCATTCAGGGCCACTGGAGCCCAAGTCAAATTCATCTGCACATCACCCAAAAAGAGATGCTAGCTGTTCAGCACGCTCTGACAGCTTTCAGATCCCTTCTGTCACCAGGACCCCTGCTAATAAAATAGACAACACCACAGTTATGTGGTACATCAACAAGCAGGGGGGACACACTCTGACCCACTCTGCAGGCTAACCATGGCCCTGTGGAACACGGCCTTGGACATGCATATTGATCTGCAAGCTCAATTCCTGCCAGGCAAACAAAACTCTCTGGCAGACGACTTAAGCAGAAATCTCCTAAATCCACATGAGTGGTAATTAGACCCCAGCACCTTCATCCTTCTAGCCCAGAAATGAGGGACCCCAGAGGTGGACCTTTTTGCCTACCCCTATAATCACCAGATCAGCAAATTCTGCACCAGGACACCTCAAAGCAGGGCCTGGAAAGTGGATGCCCTATCCTTCCAGTGGGTAAACCTCTCAATTTGTGCATTTCCCCCTCTGCCTCTTCTCACAAGAATATTACTCATGATAAGACAGGACAGACCAAGGGCAATCCTAATTGCCCCAGATTGGCCATGCCAGCACTGATACCCACTACTGCGCAGCCTCTCACTGGTGCATCCTGGCACCTACCCCAGTTCCCAACCCTCCTCACTCAGCAGGAGGGACAGATCCTGCATCCGCAACTGCAAACCCTGAATCTTGCAGCCTGGCTTATTCCTTGAATTCTCCCACAGTGACCAGCCTAAGCAAGCAGGTGCTGTACGTCATTCTTGATGCCAGAAGACCCAGTACAAGAAAATCCTATGCTGCTAAGTGGAAAAGGTATTGTTCCTGGATTCAATCTAAAGGAGAGAACACAGTACTGCACTCCTTACCTCTAATCCTGGATTACCTAGCAGATCTACTCCACAGAGGCCTATCCTTCTCCTCCATTAAGATGCATGCCTCTGCCATCTCGGCTCATTACAACACTGAACCACCTATCTTCTCTCACCCTCTCATCAAACAGTTCCTGAGAGGGGCAAACAACTTAAGGCCACCAAGGAGAGCACCCACCCCTGCTTGGGACCTTAACTTTGCACTGGAAAAGCTCACGCTACCCCCCTCTGAGCCTGCTGCATCAGCAGAGTTAAAATTCCTCTCCTGGAAAACAGCCTTGCTTCTGGCCATCACTTCAGCTAGAAGAGTGTCTGAGCTACAAGCACTTTTGACTGTGGAACACTTCATTGTTTTTCATGCTGACAGGGTCTCCCTCAGGATTAACCTTTCCTTTATGTCTAGACTGGTGTCCAATGTGGCTCTCAACCAATCCTTCCATTTGCTAACCTTCTTCCCTAATCCTCAAAATAAAGGGGAAAGGATCCTGCACTCCTTGGATGTGCACAAACATCTCAGATTCTACCTTGATAGGACTAAGCCCTTCAGAAAATCTGACCAGTTACTAGTCAGTTTTGCACCAGGGGCAGAGGGCAAGGCCATTTCAAAACAAACAGTTTCCAAATGGATAGCACACTGTATCCATTTCTGCTACAAACACCTTGGGAAACCAAACCCTTAGGGGGTCAGAATACATTCCACTAGGGCAACTTCTACCTCAACAACATTCCTCAGGGGAGTCCCTACCAGGGCCAGTCTGGAAGCTGCTACCAGGAGTTCTGTACACACCTTCACCAAGCATTACCACCTGCCTATCTTTTCCATATCCAGTGCGGGTTTTGCAACAGCAGTCCTGGAGGGCATATTAGCCATCCCCAACTCTTCTTGACTGCCTCCACCCTTTCTTCAGCTTTGGGAATCAACCCAAGTGTGATGACTACAACAGTGAAACACGAAGAACATAGTACAGTTGTGTACACTTGCCATAAATGTAGATGTTCGAGTGTTTATTCACTGTTGCAGTCCAGGTTTCCCACCCTCCAGCCCCCTTGTCTCTCTCTCTCTCTCTCTCTCTGTATGTCTATTACTCACCCCTTGCAGGGCTATTGGTGTTTACTTTTTACTGGTGGTGTTTTTCCCACCATAACTTATCTCCCTATTTGGGGGGCTCCTGACATTTGCGGCAAGAAAAACTGATGTAATGGCATTGGCTGCCTGTTTTATACCCCTGACGACCTGACATCAGTCCTGAAATGGCAGCAACTGATGCAGAAATACTAAGTCTCTGGTATTCAGGCCGACTGAGGGCTACCTGCAGGCAGATAATCCAAGTGTGATGACTGCAACAGTGAATACACTCAAACATCTACATTTATGGTAAGTGTACACAACTGTACTTTTTATCACTTGTAGTAAGAGTAAAAGGTGACTAAGTAGTTGAATACTCTCATTTTTGCTTGTTTTAAAAGTAGAGCTTTTGATTGTATCTGTTACTCAAGGTACACAATAACTTTTATAAGGTAGCCCTGGCTGTAACCCACCTGTTGTCAGGTACATTAATGAATTTGGATTTGTTTTTTCTGTGGGCTACATTGGCTAATGTGTGAATTGGAGAGAGGAAAGAAGTAATGGGTAATCCATACTGAAGTTCACAACGCAGCATATTTATACCTATCGCTTGCTTATCTAGCCTCAGGTTAAGTAGACTTGACATTTTATAAGATGCTTTCAATTATTTTAATTCTTTGTCTAATGGGTTTCTATATGAGAATAAAATGTAAGATGCTGAAGAAAAAGTATCCTGGGATTTTTTATTACACAGTTTGGCATAGATGCTATACTTGAGCTCTTGATAATTAAATTATTAGTTAAGCTTTCTGGAGTAGCAGACAAAAGTGATGTAATTTTATTTGTGTTTAAAGTTTGCATACTTTTGCTAACCAATTCCATGTTGATGTGAAATCTTCCTACAAAGAATGTGATTGATGTGATTTCCCTTCCCACTATGATTATTCAAAAAGATCATTTGGGGATTATTCTTCAGTGCCATTCCATACATTCAGGAGTTTGCTTGTGGCCAAGGTGTGCATGTTCTTCCATATATTCTTTACAGACTGTTAACTTTCTAATCATCAGGTGTCCTTCATTGCTGGACCTGAAAGGCTGTTTTGTCACTGGTGCAGGGAGCCCTTTAAACACCACCTCAATATTCAACTCCTGAACACATCTGCCCTTCACCACAACAATGAAGAAATCCTTTATGCCAATCTCAAACTAAACCCAAATAAAACAATCAATATCATAGGATGCTGATTCCCACCAGGGCAAAATATTACACCCCTAGAAAATCTCTTGAGCTGGGCTACTCTATCTGTACCCCAGGAAACCATCATTCTTGGCAATTTTAACATCAACTGGCTATCCTGTAATAACAATCTCCCAACCATTCGCCTTAATCTCCATGGGTTTACTCAACTCATCAAACCCCCTACCCGAATCAACAAAAATCCTAACAATCATATCTTACTTGACTGGATCCTAGTCAACAAAGCCCCTCACTCTTACCTAGCAGGCTGCTTACCTGACAGTCTTAGTTACCACTCCCGCACTTTCCTAATTCGGCACCACACAAACAGTCTCAAGCCCATTATCCACAGGCAAATACGGAACAAGTCCAACCTCAACCCCAACTCCTTCATCTCCTCCCTGCAAAAAATTAACTGGTCACCGCTAAAATACCTCAACCTAGATGAGGCTGTCCACTTCTTCAACAGTACCTTCATCTCCATCGTAAACACCCATACATCTGTAAGAAATGCCAAAGTGAGATCCAGACGTGCCCCATGGTTTCAAAAGACCACCAGAACCCTAATGAAATCCAGAGATAAGGCCTGGGAGCACTGGCGACTAACAAAAAATAACTCAGATAGGCAATCTTTCCTTGAACTGCACAATAAAGCCAAAAAGCAAATACAATTAGACAAATCCCTCTACTATAAATCCACCCTAAACTCTGCCAATCACAACCCTAAGCAATTCTGGTCCACTATTAATACTATCCTCCACCCAGGGAAGGTTGATAAACCCCAGCCGTCCATTCCTCCCTCCTCCATCAGTATTGCTGAATCCTTCAACAAACACTTCACTGAAACTATAACATCTCTAAACAAACAACACTTCCCCTACAACAGCCCCCCAACTCCTAATCCTAAACTCCCCACTCCTCTTTTCTTCTTCACCTCAGTACCTACCACCAACATAAAAAGACTATTGTCAAAATTTAAACCCACCAAACTCGCAGCTGACAACGTCCCCTCTGAATAATTGAAAATTGCAGCTGATACACTAGCCTACCCAATTTCAATTCTAATAAAGCGTTCCATAACAGAAGGCTATGTTCCCTCGATATGGAAAATGTCCCACATCATTCCCCTCCAAAAAGGCACCCCCTCCACTGACCTCTCCAATTACTGCCCCATTGCTATCCTCTCCCCTGTCTCCAAGATACTTGAAAAATGTATCAACACCCAGGTCTCCAACTACCTCCTAGCTAATAATCTCCTCTCCAAAACCCAACATGGTTTCAGGCCATATCACAGCACTACCTCCACTCTGCTGTCCATCACCAACACTATACTTCATCACAAAAACAATGGCCTCTTCTCTACTTTCATAGTTCTGGATCTCTCAAAGGCCTTTGACATGGTATCTCACAAACTACTACTCTCTACTCTCCCCAACTGGTTCCACAGCTATCTACACAGATGCCAGCAATCAGTAATCTGGGATGATAACCTATCACCTCACCTCCCAGTTACTCTCTGAGTTCCCCAAGGGTCTATCCTTGGCCCTCTGCTATTCTCACTTTTCACTAACAACCTACATACTACCACCACACAAGCATCTCTTATACAGTACGCAGATGATTCAACTCTCATCTGCTCTGCCCCCACTCTACCAGAACTACAACAAATCACACAGGAATCATTCTTTTCTGTAGAAAGCTGGCTATCCAATACTCAACTCCTATCCAACCCAAGTAAGACAAAACTTCTCCTGTTCCAACCTTCCAAAGTCACCCAAAACACCCCCACTTCAACATTCCCGCCAAAGACAATACCATCATCTCTCCATCAGAACACACAAAAATTACTCGGTGTGGAAACAGACAACAAACTTAGATTTGACACCCACATATCTCTTACAATAAAAAAAAGTGCACAAGAAACTTGGTGCATTATATCGAAGCCACCAATTCCTAACCAAGGTGGCTAGAATCTCCATAGCCAATTACCAGCTAATCTCCACCCTAATCTATGCATCCCCCCATACTTACCAGACTTAGACAGACAGACCTACACAAGCTGGATGCTTGTTACAACAAAATTGCTAAATTTGCTACTGGAACCTCGTACTGCAGCCATCATTGTATCTCCCTTAAAGAACTAAACTGGCTAGAACTCCCACAACTCCTTCACTTTAATCAACTCACCCTCACTCATAAACTTATTAACCACCCCCATAACATCCCTTCCCTTCAAACCCTTCTCCAACCCTATCACTCCACTAGGCCCCTAAGATCAAGCAACAAAAATCAACTCACTGTTATCAAACCCAAAAACTCAGCAGGAGAAGCCATATTTTCATGTACCATATCTAAACTTTGGAACAATCTTCCACCCTGTATAACTACTCTACCTTCCAGCAGCCTTTTCAAGACTGCACTCAAATTCCACTTAAATTTGCACCAGCTTTGTCCTTGTTCTAATCCAGACTAACACCCCCACCCTTACCCCCCCACCTAGACTCTTAACCCAACTATACTACCGCCACTACTAACCACAGTCAGAATTAGCTAGTTGTCTTTACATACTTTAACATCTTGTCTGACAACTTTGTTACTAATATTATAAACAACAAGAAACTATCTTAACTTGCAACATATACTGTATATACTGTTGCTAATCAATATCTTGTTATTGTATTAAAGAAAACAGTGTAAGAAACTTTTTTCTGTGGAAGATTTTCAGTCCATATATTTCTAGTTAATCACTGTATATTAATCAGATCAGACAATAGTAGTAAAAGTAGCGAACTTAAACTTGTCTTAAGTCAAAACAAAACCAAAACAAAAAAAAATAATAGAAAATATATAATTGTACAGCATTACTAAGTATTCGAAAGTAATCCAAGCAAGGCAGGCAGCCTGGCAAGAGGAAGCATCAAAATAGAAAAAGCCATGTTTCCCAACCCAAAGAAACTCCCTGGCTGGCATGGCAGTTGGAGGAAGAAGAGACGGAAAGAAGGTCTTTCAACAACAATGCCTTTGGAGGAGGAAGAGAGACCAACATTGGCACTTTCTGGATCTTATATCCCAGATACACATGAGTCAAGACAGAATTTTGCAAGTTGATAGTAAACCCCATACTTTGAAGAAGAGAGATTGTGAACTGCAGATCCTGCTACGGTCAACTGAGAGAAGGCACCTAAAGTAACAGGTTGTCTAGATAATGAAAAATCTGAATGCCATGGAGCCTGCAGAAGGCAGTCACAGGACCTATGCATTTTGTGAATACCCACAAGGCAGTATAGAGGAAAAAGGGCAAAGCAGAGAACTAAAAATGAGAGGAAGACATAGAGAAACATAAAAACATCCTGAAGAGAGAGTGAAAGTAAGCATCTTTCAGATCCAATGACACTAGAAAAGCCTGGGGGTAATACAGGAGGAAACAAAGTTTGAAGAGTAAGCATCCAAAAAGAAGGGATCTTGAGAAAGGTGTTGAGCCTGGAGAGATCCAAAATAGGTCTCCAAGTGCCCTTCTTTTGTGGAACCAGGAGCATCGTAGAATAAAAAACCCTTCCTACTTCGGAAGGGGGGACAGGTTGAATGGTCCCTTGGTTCAACAGGGACCCTAGAACCTCCTGGAAATGAGGAAATTGCTCTAGATGGGGTTGAGGAATCCCAGAAAAAGGAGGCAAAGATTTCAATACCATGAAGTAACCCTGCTGGATGAAAGAAAGAACCCAAGAGTCTGAAGTGATGAGATGCCAATTTGGAAGACAAAGAGAGAGCTGAAGGGACAAAGGAACCAGATCTAAAGGTGTGTGTGTGGGGGGGATTGTCAAAGAGAAGCAGACTTATCAGATAAAGGAGGCTTCTGGGCCACAGAAATCTGAGAAGCCTTATCAGATAGGACCCGCCTCCCACCATTCCTGCCTTTAAAGCTCTGGTGGAGTTGCCTGTGAGCAAAAGCAGACTTACAAGGATAATTACTCTGTAACATACGGATAGGAGAGAGAAAAATATGTTTAAGGTCTTGCAAGACTTTACCTTTCTCTTGAGGAGACTTAAACATGTCAGCAGTAGCAGTCCTAAAAAGATGAGTAGGAGCGTCCAACAGGAAGAGACTGGAGACAAAGCCAAGAATAGCACCTCATGACTGACCCAAATGTCGCAGCCCTAGAAAAGGCATCAGCAGCATCATAGCTACACTTAATAGAGAGGCAAGCAACTTGAGAAGCAAAACTTACAATAGAAAAGGCAGAGGATTTGCCATCAGAATCAGGGAATGCAGAGAACCTGACAAGCCTGAACAATGAAGGACAAAGCATACCTGGTCTTGTGGGTCTGGTAATTAATAGCCCTAAAGGTCAAAGTAGAAGCAGTGTAAACTTTCCTTTGCCCTGCTATCCTTATCAGAAGACAAAAGTTTATAAGGTTTTGTCAGAAGGGACTGACACCACCACAGGATTAGCAAAAGGATATTTAAATAAAAATAGACAATCCTCAGGAACCTTATAGAACCTATCAGTTTTTTTTAGGAGCAGGAGGCCGAGTATCAGGAGACTTGGAAGCAGCAATGAAAGTATCTAACAAGGCAGCCAACACAGCTGACAAGGCAGCAAATACAGCTGAACTGCCAATGTTTTAGGAGTATCCACATGAAGTAACTCATAATATCTTCTCTGAATATCAAACACTTGAGAAGAATCCCATTTAAAGAATTACATCATCCAAGCAGTTGTGCCCCCAAAAGACAGTTCCTCAAAAGGAGACTCAAGGTTGGCAGATTCCTCTTCATTTAAACTGTAAGGCAAAGGTGAAGGCAACTGTGAAGAGTAGGGCAAAGACCCCTCACCAGACAGGGAATCTTTGTCCAAGGAATTTGGTTTCCTAAGCCATTTAGAATGAGTAGAGGCCCAAGGAGGAATGGGTACTGAAACACCTTGAGGAGGCTTTAGGGCCATTAAGGCAGAGAATGAACCCTGAGTAAACTCTTGTCATTCCCTTTGAGGAGTCATAGAACAGACTGAAACATTATTCAGGTTTTGTCTATTTTTAGAAGGGACATCAGCCCTAACATATAGTGGAGGTTCTGACCCTTGTTGAGATTCAAGAAGAAAACTGGGACTTCCTCCCTGATCAATATCAGTGGAATTCCTGTAGGACCCTCTGAGATAATCAACCCTGGTTCCTCCTCAACATCTGGAGCAGATACCTGCAAAGCCTCAGAGGACCTGTGAAAAGACGGATCCATACCAGTCTCAAGTGGGGTCATGGCAGAGGAATCCGATGCAAGCACCGAATGACTTACAGAGCTATTACCTACTTCTAGAGGGCATACGGTGGAGGCTGGACAGCTAAAGAATCCATCCGAGACTCTTTGGCCTTCTAACCTAATGGAAGTATCTTAGGGTTAAAGGATTCTGCAATGGTACACTGGGCTAACTGTCTAAGCCTTTGGTTTTCAAAATAAATGACCATGGAAGACAAATGGCTTCTGAGTGTCTTAGGCATAAATGCCTTACAGATACTACAAGAGGTATGGTTGTGGGAAGTGCCCAAACAAAAAGACACTGTTCGTGACAATTGTTATGGGGCATCTGCCACCCACACTGACATTTTCTCCCCTTGGATGACATGAACTATAATTAGTGATATAAAATACAAGACCAAGAAAGTAAAATAAAAAATAAAAGTAACCCCGATGGGGCACTTCTCTGGTTTTGCTAAATATTCAGTACAGCAACAAAGCGTTCAAACCAACCGGCAAAAACAGTGTTCAAACTGGTGGCAAAAGAAGTTCTAGTTAGTTGTCTCCATACATCCTTTTTATGCCCTAAGTTTTGTGCCTGGAGCATAAATGTGACGTATGGTGCAACCAAGATCTCATTTAAGCTTATTTATACTGGCTAAGTGACCAGCTGCCCAGGGAGGGACATCCCTTCTGTAACAAATACTGCAACAGTGATTTAGAAGGACATCAAAAGAGTTCACAGCAGCAAAATATTTAATAAATAAATAAATAATACAAGGTTTAACATAAAAATCAGTTTTCAAGAATTTTAAAAGACCTGCATAAAAACATTTAAATACTTAAATATAGCAAAACACATGATCAATGACATAAGCCCCTCATCCGTAAAACCGGTTTTAAAGGGCGAGATTCATTCAAACCTGATGAGCCTACTACAGTCAATCTAGTGTTCCATTCATACTCTGTTATGTCTTATTGTAAATATCACCTCTCCTTATGCCATTAAATGTCAACTGTAAAACACAAAATTTAAAAGTGTGCACATCACTCATCTCTATAACATGTTTCACCAGAGCATTTCTGGAATTTAATTTCTTAATATTTTATATATATATATATATATATATATATATATATATATACATATATATATATATTGTGCTATTCTGTCTTTAAACCTTCTGTTGGTTTTACCAATATAAAATGCAGGACATTCTGAACATACAGCAACATATACTGAGTGGATTCACAGCATAATGAGAAGAAAACAAAACGTTCTTAGTAACAGGATGCATAAAATAATCTATTTTTAAAATGAACTGACAATAATTACACTTCATACATGAAAACATCCTTTGAGAACAATGTATTTTTCTTCTTTATATAACATTATATAGCATAGCTGCCATTAAAGATTTATTTTTTTAAAAACAATTCTTGGGACTGGCCCACTATTCTTTGATTATCTTGTGTAGTCAGTAGGTCATCCAATTTTGTTTTAAAATATTTATAATACATTTTTATAATATATTTACAATTACTAGTATATATCATAATTGAAGGAAGGAAAGTATTAATAAGGGCAATATTTGTATTATACATATTCACTTTTTCATTAACATTAAAATATGGGCCCATAGTATTATCACATAAATATTTTACATCATTTAAGGCCTTATTAAAGTACTCCAGATTATAACAATGTGCAAGAAAAGTATTAGACATCAGAAAAACTCCTACCTTAAAATCCTCATTGTTAGTGGTGAGTCTAGATAAATGACAGTATTGCCCCTTCAGAATGGTTTTATAAAAATAATTAGGATGCATACTCTGATGACTTTAGCAATTCTTTTTAATAAAGTCTTTTCGGCTTTTCCCAGTTAGAGGTCACCACAGCGGAACTCCGGTCCGCTAATGATTAGCAGTAGATTTTTGTGGTACCGAGTTGCCAGCCCGATGCCCAACCTTCAGCGAAGGTACGCCTATTTATGCATGTCTTTTGGAGGCACTTGACTGTGGGGAGGACATGCAGACTTCATACAGAAGGCACTCCAGCCGAAAATTGAACAGGAGAACCACTTGCTGTGAGGCAACAACGCTACTGCTGTACCACCGCGGCTTAACTTTAGCAATTCTTTTTAATACCTTTCTTAAATACCTTAATAGCCGAAGTACCTTCAGATTCCATAAAAACATAAATGTATCTCATTATTCAATGAAGTAACATCAAACTTTAAGTAAGAAGTACTGATATTCAAATGTCTAATGAACTGTTCCAATTCAATTTCATTGAAACCCCGTAACATAAAAATATCATTGACAAATTTGGTGTAAAATAGAACAGACTTATTAAATGTTCCATTTTCAAAAATAACTTTGGTCTCCCAGTCAAGCACTACAAGATTTACATATGTATTTGCAACCAAGGTATCCATTGCTACTGCCATTGTTTGAAGACAAATGTATTACAAAAACAGAACACACTATTAACAAGCACTAGCTCCAATAAAGTGCAAATGGTGTTTATTTAAACTATTAAAATTCATCTGTGGTCTTACCTAATAGAATTTGTACTTTCTTCATTAGGAATTAATGCAAGAAGTGACTTTACGTCCATTGTAACAAACATAAAAGTAATGTTAGGGTTACAACCATGCCATTTACTTAATTTTCTACCCAAATCACTTGTATCAATAAAATATATGCTCAGCAACACTCAATATAGGCTTAAAATCCTTCTAAATAAATTGAAATAAGTTCAGTTAACCAAGCTCACCACAGAGCAGTAAGGTGCATGAGATGGTCTAATAAATCTTTATGAATTTTAGGTAGACCATAAATGACTGGTAAAACAGGTTCAATAACAGAAAATTATTCAAACATGCCTAATGTTATACTAGAATTTTAAAATTACTCATACACAGATATTTTAGTCCTAGAAATAATCATATCAATGTCATCCTTATTCAGGAATACATTAGTAAATGTATCACTTAACATCATACATAAAATTACAATAATTAACATCATCCATCACTACAATAGCTCCACATTTGTCAACTGGATGTATCCAAATATTAAAATTTGATTTTAAGTGAATTTCGCACCACAAATTAATCTTTAGTTAAATGAAAGTATTTATTACAAGTTTTCTATAGAAAGAAAGAAACAATACAAGTCATGCTCACATGTATCACATAACATATATACAAAATTACAATAATTAACATCATCCATCACTACAATAGCTCCACATTTGTCAGCTGGATCTATCCCACTATTAAATTTTAATTTAAGTGAATTCAGCACCAAAAAATCACATTTAGTTAAATTAAAGTATTTAGTACAAGTTTTCTGCAGAAAGAAAGAAGCAAACAATAAAAGTCATGCTTGCATATATTTAAGAAAGGCAAAACAAATGGTTGGTGCATAGACATGATTGCACTTGTTTTTTTTTTTTCAAAATCTTTAACATTGGCAGGAAATAGTAATTTCAAACAAACAATCTCAACTCTGTAACCACTTCAACCACATCACATTTTTGTGCAAGGATAAATAAAAGTCCCCTTTCTAAAATGCTTAGTTCATGTTCACTCAGAGTATCATTAGAGATGTATACCAGCATTAGCGATTGTTGTCCTATGTGATACACCTCATTCACATCCTCCTCTGACCTCGCAAATTTCCTTTATTCTTGTTGATCTGTTGCTGCTGTTTGTGAAAAAAATGTTGAGTAATAGGGTCAGGTAGAACCAGAAACTCAGTTACACAGTCTGTGTTAACACTAGAAGACTGTGAAGAGGTACATTATCCCAAAGCAGAACTGGTGGAGTACATAAAAGACAAATGAGTATCCGAAAAAACATCACGCTGATCTTTACACTTCTTGCCATCCAAAACCTTTCCTTCCATAGGCCAACTAATAATGTACCCTTTTTGAAAAATTCGACCGATCAAGTGCTAATTTCCTTGTGTTGGTGGCAATTAATCTATGGTAAAATACTTGTATATTGTCAGTTAGATTGGCTTTTTGGTGGAATTATTGAATGTCAAAAAAGGACAAGAGAAATTGTAAGAAAAAAGCCATAAGTAGCCTGAGCTTCTCATGTACATTGTGAAGCTTTCCCAAGGCAATGGCCAAAGTAAGTAATGGCAGAAGTGGATATGAGAATGGGGATCAGGAGGTCTCTCTATCAATAATTTTAAAAGAAATAAAAGGCCTAAAGTATACAGTTAAGTACTCACTGAGACATGAAAAAAGCCTTGAAGAAATTAATTCTTTAAATCAACAGTTTATTGACACAAGCTCTAGTGGATGAAAATGTGGAGCTTAAAGTGATAGTCAAATTGATAGAAGCCAGACTGGATTATATAGAAACTAAGCTAATGGACTTTGAAGATCAAGCAAGGAAGGAACATTTGAGGGTAATGGATGTGCTTGAAATGGCTAAGGGATATGGACTGTGTAGAATTTATCAAAGAGACTCTGGAGGAATGGAGTGGACTGCCCCAGGGTGAGATAAAAATGGAAAAAGCTCATTGCACCTGTGTCAGCCTAGAAAGGGATATGACAGACAGACCTAGACTATTTACTGTACTCTGTGCTGTTTTTCATATAAGGGAGAAGGCCTAGGCTCAGCTGTAAAAACTGGGGAAAGAATTAAAAGTGGCTGCTACTAATGTTTTACTGGACTTTGACTTCTGTGTCGAAAGTAGACAAAAAGGCAGCTGCTTTCTTTCTGGTAATAACACTTAAGCAGAGAGGTCTGTGATGGTGTCTGCCCTATCTGGTACAATTATGAATCTTTTTTTCCTGGAGCAACAGGGATATTTATTGATTCGATGGACATGCTAGTGATACAGCAGAAGCTGGCTAACCTATTGTGAGAGGGATTGGAGAAAGAAAGGATTACAGAAATCTGAAGGAAGACCACCAGCATTTCAGCACTGGAGAACCTAGAGTGTGAAAGTTATTTTCTCTGTTTAAGAGATTTTATCAAGAGAAAGGTTGGAGGTAATACAGGAGGCCAGAGCAGGTTAGGCTGGTTATGTGGAAAGGGAGGGAAGAGCATAAAATTTCAGGTAACTTGATCTTGAATTGGGAAAATGCGATAAATCTGCTGTATATTTGTTCTTGGTAAGTTATGACAGAGATTACATTGGGATTATTACATTTTGATGATCTGTATGTTCAAAAGTATTTTTTTTTTTTGTCTTTGTAGATAGGAAGAGTGACTTTGATATTTTCTTTCTGATTGGATTGCAAAAAGTTGAAAGGATTTAATACCAATCCTTGGCATTGCATTTTTGTCATGACTGTATTGTCCTGTTGGTCTGCAGAAATTATAGAAGTAGTCAAGGGTGTTACTAATGATATTGTAACTAAAGGTGAACATTTGTACGAGGCATTTGTATCCTGATTATAAAGGATATTAATATGTTTGAACTGGAAAAGACATAGCAATGTAATCAAACATTGAGAGGAACTATGTCCATATGTGTATTTAATTTTGTACCATTTAGTAATTCAGCTGTACTGTATTACTTTAAAGATTTTCATCACCTATTGTGAAGATGAAGGGAATTTCTAAGTGAATTAATCTGTTATTATGTTAGTAATGTAGAACGTTAAGCCATCTTTCTAAATGACTATTTAGTTAGTGCTTAAGTGATATTTTTTTTCTCAATTTAAATATGTTCATAGGTGCTGGTTAAAATAAGTAGTTGAATTGCAGTGAAAGCTGAGTGCCTAGAAGGCAAGCTTGGCCATTATAACTAGTATAATTATACAAAGAGAGGGAAGCAGGGAAGATGTTTCATCCATGCCTAGTGCAACAACCATAGTGGTATTTGGGAGGAGGAGAGGAGGGAGTTAAATTGGAGATCATTGTACTCCACCCTTGGAAGGAGGATATGATAGACTGTACATAGAGGAGTTTATAAAGTTGGGATTGAAGAAGTGATTTGGTTAAGTAGATCTCAGTCAGGTTCAGAAAAGGTCTCAGATACAGGGCATAAAAAGATAGGCAGATTAAGGATCTTATTTTATAAGAGGTTTCCCAACAGGTGGTGCATAGAGAGTAAGATCAATGCGGGAATTAGTGGGCTCCAGAGTTAATAGAAATGGCATAACTAGTATGATGGGGAATTATAGGCATATTCAGGAAACAAACAAAAATCAAATCTTAACTAGGTGGAGTCACTGCTTAGTAAAAGATTCAGTCTGCAGAGGGAAAAGATGTAGTTGCATGGCTATATTAGCTAGATGGGAATTGACTGTAGATTGTTGATAGAATATAAAATGAAAAATGATGTTTAATATGTTTTAAACATTTGTTATATGTGAAAAATTGGTTGTAATGGCAGTTTATATTTTATCCAAAGTTGCAGTGTCAACAATTTTGGCCATTTGTATTTGAGTAATGTTCCAGGTGGGGTATGTTTGACAGGAGGAGATTAGAATGTTGTTGCTAGGAAGGTAAATGTGCATGGAGGTTCAACAACTAAGAATGTGAATAATGATGGAAACGTTTTGATTAGTTTAAGTAGACTAATTGGATTAGTCAATGTTTCAGGAAATAATAATAAGTGGCGGTGGGCTTGCAAGATTCACATTTTACCTCATGAGATTCAACAAATGATGTAGCCTAGAGAGGGCATATATAATTCTGGAGAATTCAATTTAGATAAGGCAACAGGAAGCAGAACCAGTGCTTATATCAGATAATGCCCTGCATAACATTGACTGGTGGTTAGGTTGTAAAAGAAATCTTGAGAAGGATTTGAGGTTTCCAACCTACTTATTAGAAGATGTAAAAGAAAAGGAATGGGTTGAAAAGATTTTACAGGAAACTTTGGTTGCAGTAGATTATTGGGTGAGGAAAGTTGGGATGGGTGTGAGGAATGAATTGAGAAGTAAAAGAGCAGTATGTGAGGGATAGGGTTAGACAGGCATAGGAAGGCGTTAAAGCAGGAGTTGGTTGAGCTACAAGGTAGAAAAGAGAGAGGGAAATTAGAGGCCAGTTGCTGCCTAGTTTGGATTGGAGATTTTTTTTTTAAAAAGAATGGTGGTAAATCAACTATAGTTCAGTAGCTCCCCAAATAGGTGTGGGTGCTTGTTGTACAGTTGTGGTAGGAGGAAGTAGGAAATGCCCAGAGTTTTGTGAAATTTTGATGGAATTTATGAAATTGCATGTTGAACTTTACTTGGAAGATAGTGAACAAAGGGAAGATAAGGAAGACTGGAGATCATTGTTGGGAAGATGTTGTCCTCCCACAGTTGACAAATGATGAACCGAGGAACTTAGAAGGACATGTAATGATAGATGAGTTGGAAGAAATATGAACTAAGATGGTGCAGGGTAAAATCCTTGGTATGGATGGAATTCAGATTTATGTGTGGGGTATAGTGAAACCTAAGATATTGATGGTCAGGAGGAAATTATTACAGGATAGGATATTGGGAGAACCTCCTCCTAAGATGTGAGAGGCAGTGATAGTGATAATAATTTTGAAAGATGGTAAAGAACCAGTCCAGCTTTCCTCATAAAGGTCCATAATCATTTTGAACCATGTCTATAAATATGTTATGAGGATTTTTACTAGTTGGATTGACAGGTTCTTACCTCATAAAATAAATAACGGTGATCAAATGTGGGTTCGTGGGAGGAAGGAGGACAGTGGATAACAATAAGAACTCGAATAGTACATGATACTTAGTGTGGACAGAAAGAGTTAGGACTGTCATTAGATAATTATAAGCCTATTTGTTAACAAGATAGGCTCACTGGGAACGCATTACCTTTTCAGGGGTGACCGAGGAGGAATGTTTAGCTAAGTGACTTTTTCAAGGTCACACAGTAGGTAAACACAGGCTACAAGAATCATCTCTGTACCACAGAAACTACAGCTTGCAATCTTAACCTCTGAGCCAACTGCCAGACATATGTTTAAAAAACTTTTGACGGGGTTAGGTTAGCTTACTTGTTTGGGTTAATGATAAAGTAGGGATTTCATGATAGTGTGATAAACTTAGTGAAAGAGACTCATGGAGGAGCCAGATCTCAGATTAAGGTCCAAGCGCAACTATCTCCAGTGATTTTATGCCTAGAGGGACATTGCAGGGGTGCCTGCTTTCTCCACTTTTGTTTGTATTCTATTTCAAGCCTTTAGCAGTAAAGATAAGAAATTCAGGCAATAAGGTATAAGAATGTGGATGAACTTACATGTTCATTTTGCAGATGACATCTTGCTTACCTTATCCTGCCAACAATTTAATATCCCTGTACCGTGGGAGTTACTAAAGGACTTTGAGAAGCAAACCAGGTGTAAAGTAAAAAAAAGCAAAATCTCAAGCCCTGGCAGTAAATTATACTCCAGTATGGGGGATAAAGAAAAACCACAGGTATTTATGGGAGTGCAGTAAGATGCAATATCTAAGAATTTGGTTGGGGGAAACTGTTATAGAAGCATTTTATGAGACATATGCTAAGCTGATTGAAAAGTTGAGATGTTTTCAAGATAGAGAGTTGGATCAAGGGTGGAAGCAGGCAGGGAAGAGTGGGCAGAGACAAATATTATCTAAGGTGTATAAGAGATTAGCTAGTATGAAGGAAAATGTTACAAGGAGTATATGGGAGTTGTAGATCAAAGAGCTTAATGTGGTGTTTATTTTGCAGGAATGAAACCACATTAGCACTTGGGTAAGATGTGAGTAAATCTACATGTTTCGGGATTTTTGCTTGAAAGTGTTTAAGTCTTTTTATGCACCCACTAAAACTCCAAAAATGTATTGAAGCATGGTGGAATTACTGGAGATGAAATGGTGATCAGTGGAGACCTGATCACATATTTTTTGGGATTGCCAGAGCTTGTTTGGGGATGGCATGCAAAATCTGGTGGAGGGTATACTAGGTAACTAAACTTTATATGGTGGTCCTGGGACATCCAGTAGGAAGATAAAATTAGTTTGGATATGTTAATGGCAAAAAAAAGTAATATCTAGTAAGTTGTAGACAGGGGATCCCCCAACTATCCAGGAAGTTAAGGAGTTGGTAACTGTATTAATGAAGTGTGAGAAGCATATATGTAAGCCTGGGACTTGGTCTTTTTCAGTATATATCCCTTCACATCTGAAACAGATGTTTGACATAGTCAGAAAGTCTTCAGCCAACAGCAGTGAGTGGCAAATGGAGAAGTCCATCTTCTAGATGATAAGTGAGGAAATGTGGTATAATAGAGGTAAATATGCTTGCTTTTCCAGAAATTCATCAACTTCAAAGTTTTGTTCAAGGCTTCCATGCAAGAAGACGCAAACAGTGGATGCCTTTTCCTTACCTTAGATAGGCTTGTTCCTCAGTATCTACCATCGTCTTCCTTTGCTACCTAGGGTTCTTCAAAAAATAAGAGGCCAAAAGTAATCATACTTGCATCCTTTGGCCAGGGCAGCTTGGATTTTCACTACAGATACAATTAAAGAAGGAACTGTCCTATGTCCTGCATCCATCTGTTGACCTGCTAAGTTTAAGTTTGGGTTTAAGTGCTTAAGCCTAAGCAGTATTACAGATTAAACAAAAAGGTATTGTATACAAATAAATCAATAAAAGTAACTGTGTTGAATACCAGGTCATATAGATAGGTTTTGAGCAAGCACTTGTAACTGTCAGTCTAAGCCAATTAGGAAAAATATTCCACATACAGGGCACCTGGCAAGCAAATGAACAAGATATGGAAGCACAGAGATGGACCCAGTAATCCAAGTGAAGAAGAATGCAAGTTATGGGTGGGCCTGTACCAGCTGAGAATTTCCTTAAGGTAAGAGGGGACCTAGGTCATAGTGAGTTAAATGAACCATGACAAGGGTTTTATAGGCTTAAGATAAGGGGTTCCAGTTCATAAAGAGCTAAATGAACCAATGGAAAGATTTTATAGGTGATACAGAACTGAGTAGGCAACCACCATAGTGTTAAAAGCAGTGGCATAATATGATGGTGCTTAGGTACCCCAGTTAGTAGCCAGGCAGCAGAAGTCTGCACCAGATGTAATCAGTCAATTTCAGAATCTGGCAGTCCTAGACAGAGGGCATTGCAGTGTCCAAACTTGACAAGATCAGTGAATGTACTAATGCATGTAAATCAACAGAATAATGTGTTTAATCAATGAAGTGTTATTTTATAATGACCAAAACTTAGCCCTTAATTGTAAGTCATCTGTTTACTACTAAGTCAAAGTTGTGTACCACAGGATTATATCCCAGCCTATTGCCACTGTAGGTAAAGGGAGCAAGGACTGAGGCCGAAGAGTTATGCACAGTGGTACGAATGGTCATAACATTTTTCTTGCTGGTGTAGAGCTTGTGGTAGTTAGTGATCAATCCAGTTGTAGATGCATTCTAGATCCAAGACAGTTTTTTTAAAGCTATCATTGTCTTCAGGGAATGAGAGATTTAGCTGCATATCATCATCATCATAAGAATGGAATTCTAAACCTCTGCTTTGGGTGACGTTTCCAAGGGCATGCATGTGCAAGGTACTGTGGACTGGAGAGAGAAACCTTTTTGACTAGAAGTGTTTCTGCACGTGCACCTTTTACAATTGTTAACATTATTATAAAAGTGAGTGAGTGATTGATGAATTTTTATTTTTTTTATAATTTATTTAGTGGCAGGAGTAAGAGTACATAATTGCTACTGGTTTTGAAAACACAAGTTGTATGTTTAAACCTTTGGTTTGTACTTCTGAATGTCAGTGCATAGTTGCATATATGTTTAGTTTTTCAAAGTATTTTGCTTTATTATTATTTATTTCATAGATTCTTAGGTTTATACTAGGTGAGCCTAGCGTGCAACCCATCCCAGTTATGTCCCAGAGTTCCTTGGACGTCTGTTACCCTTGATAAGTATAAGCATAGGCCTGAGAGATAAACCATTTACAGGTTACCTGTTTGCATCAGAGACATAGGTGCCAAACCAGGGATGAATTTCTGGTTTCCCATCCAATTTTCCAAGTTGCACATGAATTGGATTAGGGAAGAACTCTGCTTCATATGGATGGGGAGCCTGTTCCATAGATGGGATAGTCTCTGGGATACATACCAATGTCTCCAGCATGTCCTGTTAATATCACAGACAAGGTTTAAGTCTTTAGAATGGGTAACTCTGGTACTGTTTGCTTTGTGGATATGCAGGAGGTCCATCAGAGTGGGGTCCTAATTTGCAATGTGCAAAAAGCCCTCAAGCCATCTGGATAGATGTCCACCTGTCTTATACAGTTAATTCCCATATGAGTTAAAATTAAAAAGCAACATTGATCCTATACTTGGATATGTACATTGTGGAAAATATTCTCCCACAGCTGTATATTCCACCTTCAGACCAGAAGTCCTCGGGCAGACCACGAGAGCAGGTCTGAACCCATCCTCTGTGAATTGCTATTAGATAGCCATAATCTTCCAAAAGCTGCAGGGTTTCTGAACTTAGATCTTTTCATGTCACTTCTGAATTACCATTTCAAGAATTTTACTGTAGGTAACCTTGCAGGTAAGCCTGGCCAGTATGCCTTCTATGTCCAGTAGAACAGATGCTTCTATATGCCTTCTTCTTTCCCTTATTGTTAAGGTCCTACTTAAAATAATGATAGCCCAATATGGTCAAGTAAAGAATGATAGCCCTATATGGCCAAGGCAGCTGTGTTTTTTTTATAGCTAGTATTTTTAAACATAGAGAAACCCCTAGTCCTGTAAATCTCTTGCAGTCTGCTGACTCCTCTAGGGGGAACACAAGTTTACTTAATGCATAAAGAGCCTTAGATTACCTACCAGGAGTGTAAAAGTATGATCTTATTTTGGGACAAATTTCTAATAAATGTTGAAGCCATAGGTTCACAGTCAGGTACGCAAACAGTGGCATACTACCAAAGTCAGCTTTCTTGTGGGAGATCTTGCCCCAGGCCTATATGATAAGGGTCTGGCTTGCACATTATTTAAGGTCCATCTCATCCTGTCAGCTTTCCTGCCCTTGGGACTTTCTCTGACTTATATGCCTACAGTCAGTTTTTGAAGGAGTTCTTCCATTTGAGCCCCCACCTCCACCCAGAAAGCCAGCGCTGCTTCATTGGAACCTTCATTTTGTACTAGAGTAACAACATTTACTCTGTTTTGAATTTACAAATACATCTTCACTAAAGTGTTTTACAGTCTTGTCTTGGTTGCTTTAACCTCTTTAAAAGTTAATGGTTGTGATGTGCAAAGAAGCTTGTATAATCTTCCACAAATATAAGGTGACAGTTAGGATCAACTTGTGCTTCATGCTTACAGTAGTATTAGAACTGGCATTTTTTAGGGCTGTACTAGAAAGGGTAGAAATCTGAAAGAAATCCTAAGCAGTGCACAGTGTGTCACTGATCTGCAGGCAAAGGCACCTCTAACTAGCAGTATTCACTCTACTTTATGCTTAAAAGTAGACAGAATAGGCAAGAATAAATGGGCAAAGATAATCCTGTGGTAGTTTTAGAGTAGTTTATGCTTTGTTTAGGGAGGTGGTCAAGGATGAGTTAGGAGACTGGAGGCAAGTAAAGGGAGTAAAGTAGCCATGTGGATTGTTGAAGAATGGAGTACTGAGGGCTGTGGACATGAATGTGAGGAAGAGGCAAAAAGGCAAAAAAAAAAATAGGAGGTCAGTGTGGTGTACAGGAAAGTGAGAATGGCAATTAATTAAAGTGAAAAGATATGGTGTATAAATAGTGGATAAGCAGGCCAGGAAGATGGAAGAGGCATAGTACAGGAGTGTAGAAAAAGGGCAACCAGTATGGTCAGGGCAGCAAAGGCTACATTTGAAAATGAGTTAGCATAATGGATCAATAAGGGAAGCAGTGGCTTTTTAGATGAATAGAAAATAGACGACAGAAAGAAGGGAGGGACAGAAATGGCATCACAGAAAACTGAGAAGAGCAAAGGTACTTAACAAATACTTGTTTTGGTCTTCACAAAAGAAAACAAGGAACAGGGTGCCATGCAGGGAGGGAGGCAGGCAGAATGAGGAGGACACTTGACAGGCATTAGGAGAGGGAAGGGTAAGATGAAGATCAAGTAGTACGTGCTGCTCTTAGGAAGGATAGAGTATAGGGATTACATGAGTTACTCTCCCTTAGTGTCCTCAGAAATCTAGCCAGAGTGGTGATAGATCCCCGATAGGGATTTTCAACAGATCACTGGCTAGTAATGAAGGGCTATAGGACATTAATTGTGATACACTTGTGTGGAGGGGCAGAACAAACTGGGAACTTACAAAGCCCTGTTATCCTAACAACAGTGACAGGGAGGAAGTCATGATTAAAATACTTTAGAGAAGGCTTGTAGCATTTATAGAGGACAGCAGTTTCTAGGACTACAGCCAAACAGTGGTTTGCACCTAGAAGGAGGACAGTTAGACCTGATCTTGATTTATGACTGGTTAAAGGTGAATTGGACAGGTGAATATCATTAGACATATTCTACTTGGGCTTCAGCAGGTCCATTGACTCAATTCCACACAGAAGGCTGATTTAAAAATTGAATGTATTTGGTTGGGGCTAAGACTGAGGAACTGAACAAAACTACATGATTGACTGTTATAGGACAGAGAGTGAGAGGAGCAGTGTGACGAGTACCACAAAGGTTTGTCCTGGGCCCAGTACTCCATAGTGTGTTTGAATCAGGCATGTTTGAGGGAGAAGAAAACAGGATCAGCCTCTTGCTGATAACACAATGATGCGTCAGTGGAGGATGGAGGGAGAATTTAGTGAAGGATTTGGGAAAGCTGAACATGGGGGTAAAAAGGTGGCAATTGAGTTTCACTACAGATAATATGTGAAGTACTACACTTGGATCATGACACCCCTAATGTAAAGTAACTGGGAGGAGTGGAACTGGTTGCAAAAAAGGACTAATGGAATGGGTGGCGGAAGGGGTTTCACAATGGCATTTAAGAGGTCATGGGACATGAAAAGGGGTGAGGAAAGACCAGGATGGAGGACAGGTAGAATATTAAGTAATTTAAATGGATACAAGATAAGCTTCACTACTGCTTTTAACCAAATGCAATGAATTAAACCATGTATTTACTAGTGTCTATCTAATGCCTCAGAGCAAAGGACAGCAGTACCAACACTATAGGTGTACAAAGGCAATTAAGATATTTTTTGAAACCACTAAAGATTTCAGACAAATGGACCAGCTTTTTCTTTTGTGTCAGCAAAACAGGACAAGCCAATTACTAAGCTAAATTTCTCTTATGGGATGGCAAACTGAGATGTTCATCATTCCCACTGCTTCAGTGACATTTTGGGTTATATGCCAGGATAACAAAAGTTCAGATTCCCATTCCTGTCTCTGTAACAGCTGATTGGCTGTGGATAGGGAAGCCTTCAGCTGTCATAGAAAGTGTTGTCTTTTTTTTTTGCCTTCCAAAGTAGAAAGTCCTCTAACACTTCATAGGATCCAGTGCTGATGGTTAATTGATAGATAGGCCCCATTTGGGGGACCACCTTCCTCTCATTTTATTATTAGATTTATTATTCTGTTTTTATGTTTATTTAAAAAAAAATTAATATTTTATTTTTGTCAGTGTTTACAGTAATTCCTATGGGAATTTCTGCTTGTAGCAGTGTTTATTTGGCTTTATCTTTGACAAATGCTTGTTTTTGCTCTTGTTGAGGAAACTGTTAGTATTTTTCTCTGAAGTGCTGTGTGTTTGTGTGCTGTTTGATACTAGGATCTATCTTGTGCAGTCAGAACCTCAAATTAATTGCAAATGCCTTTTCTGCTGAGACTCTGCTTTATTTTCATCTTTTGATAGGAAAATGTAGAACTTGAATTTTTTTCAGAATTTATAAATTGTTTACATTATGTATGACTGCTGTGTGTGTTTTTAACATTGGATTGTAATTTTATTATGATTTAAGTTATTTGAATGCACGGTGGAGATTTTACTCTCTCTGACAAGAAAATATAGTTTAAATTACTATTAAATGTTAATGTATGGCAGTATAATGTGCTTAAAGTGTGTGTAGCTAATTTTTAACACTGATTTGGCATATTGGTTGCTTTGGTGTTTGGACTTTGTGTACTGGAAATACTTTAACTTTTGTTGGTTGTAAAAAAAAAAGAATTCTGAACTCATTTCAAACTGTTTAATGCGATATTAGCAGTTTGCCAGAATTTAGTTGTGTGGGGATATAGTTGTTACTAAAAACTTTAAGAGCTTATTGCAATACATCATCCAGTACTGTCAGTTTTATTATTCATTCTGGTGATATTCTTCGTGTTTCACTGTTGCAGTGATTACATTTGGGTAATCTGATGGCAGGTTGCCCTCAGTTGGCCTGAATTCCAAAGTCTTGGGTCCTGCGTCAGTTGCTGTCTTCTCTTCCATGACGTCAGGTCATCAGGGGTATAAAACATGCAGCCGATGCCATTTTCTTTAGTCTTTCTTGCCGCGCAGTGCCCGAAGCAGAAGCATTTCGCAAGTGCCAGTCGGCCGACTACTGAAATATTCACATTTGAGTTTCAGAACCAAAGTCTTCAATAAAGCTAAGTACCCCGTTGGGGAAACTTTTTTTCTTGCCTTTTACCGATGGCACTAAATCAAATGCATCTACATATCAACCAGAAAGAAATGCTAGCTGTTCAAAATGCCCTAACAGCCTTCAAGAACTTACTTCATCCAGGACAACTTCTGATAAAGACGGACAACACCACAGTCATGTGGTATATAAACAAGCAAGGGGACACACACTCATACCCCCTTTGCAGATTAGCCATGTCACTGTGGGACACAGCTTTGGCCTACCAAATAAATCTTCAAGCTCAATTCCTGCCAGGAACACAGAACTCTCTGGCAGATGACTTAAGCAAAAACCTTATGGATCCTCACGAGTGGAAACTAAATCCACAAGTATTCAGCATGATAACAGAGAAATGGGGGAGCCCAGACATAGATCTATTTGCCTCTCCTCAAAATTATCAATTGAAAAGATTCTGCACAAGGACTTATCACAGCCAAGCATGGAAAGTGGACGCCCTATCCTTCACTTGGAAAAACCTGTCAGTTTACGCCTTTCCTCCTCTGCCTCTTCTATCCAAGGTCCTCCTAAAAGTCAGACAAGAGAAGCCAAAGATGATATTAATTGCCCCGGACTGGCCCCGCCAATACTGGTACCTAATCCTAAGGAACTTGTCTCAATACCCAGCTTGGACCTTGCCTCAAAGACCACAACTACTGTCCCAGCAAAACAATCAGATCCTGCACAATCAACTACAGACTCTGAACCTGGCAGCATGGCTAATCATGTAAGCATACGAACGACACCTCTCAGTAAAGCTGTGATGGATGTTATTTTGGAAGCCAGAAGGCCTAGTACTAGAAAATCTTATGCTGACAAATGGAAGAGATTCTGTGCTTGGAATCAAGCACAAGGAACTGATACAGCAGAACCACATATTCCTCAGATTTTACAATACTTAACTGAGATGCTTGACAAAGGCCTATCTTTCTCATCAATCAAAATCCATGCCTCTGCCGTTTCGGCTCATTACAATACAGAGCCACCAATCTTTTCTCATCCTTTACTAAAGCAGTATCTTAGAAGAGCCAAAAACCTAAGACCTCCTAGAAGATCACCATTACCTGCATGGGACCTCAATTATGTGTTGGAAAAGCTCACCCTGCCTCCATCTGAACCAGCCGCAACTGCTGATATAAAGTTCTTATCATGGAAGACAGCTCTGCTACTAGCAATTACTTCAGCAAGAAGAGTTTCAGAGCTACAGGCCCTCATGGTTGTAGAGCCTTTTATCATATTTTACCCAGACAGGGTGTCTCTGAGGACAAATCCTACTTTTATGCCTAAGGTGGTTTCCACTGTGGCTCTTAACCAAACAATTCATCTGCCAACTTTTTATCCAAATCTGCAGAACAAAGAGGAGAGAATTCTGCATTCCTTGGATGTACACAGACAGCTAAGATTCTACTTGAGCAAGACAAAAGCTCTAAGAAAAACTGAGCAATTACTAGTGTCATATGCTACAGGATCAGAAGGAAAGGCTATCTCAAAGCAGACAATTTCAAAGTGGATAAGCCACTGCATCCATTTCTGCTACTTACACCATGGTAAACCTGTGCCCAAGGGCATTAGGTCTCATTCCACCAGAGCTGCAGCTACTTCGGCAGCCTTTCTCAGAGGAGTACCAACCAAAGACATTCTAGAGGCTGTTACTTGGAGTTCTGTTCACATCTTTACAAAGCATTACCATTTGCCTCTCTACTCTACGTGCTGCAGGGCCTTATAGCTGCACCTGATGCTGTTTAGCTCCAGCCTCCCAACCATAGCTTTGGGATTCTACCCAAATGTAATGACTGCAACAGTGAAACACAAAGAACATAGTACAGTTGTGTACACTTACCATAAATGTAGGTGTTCGAGTGTATTCACTGTTGCAGTCCAGGTTACCCTCCCTCCATCCCCCTATCATTCTGAAATTTATCTTTCCTTCTCTATCCTCTACAACCTATGTGGTGTATTTGCTTGTAGATGAAGGTTAAGTTTAGATTGATGCATGTATATATATATATATATATATATATATATGTTTTGGGGCAAGAAAAACTAAAGAAAATGGCATTGGATGCATGTTTTATACCCCTGATGACCTAACGTCATGGAAGAGAAGACAGCAACCGACGCAGGACCCAAGACTTTGGAATTCAGGCCGACTGAGGGCAACCTGCCAGCAGATTACCCAAATATAATGACTGCAACAGTGAATACACTCGAACATTTACATTTATGGTAAGTGTACACAACTGTACTTTTTCTCCTCTAACATGACTGATCCTAACTCTGGTACCCCCCAACAAAGATGGTTAAACTTAAAAAATACATAAATAAAAATATGCTCCAGCCTATTGCTCGTGATTCTGTCATGGCCACTGGTTGGCCCACAGGCCACTTACTGTTTGCTACATCTCCTTCTAGCGTAGCTTTGCTGGCCACTATAGAATAAGGTTTAGACACATCCTCTGTGGCTGTTTTGGTACATGGTGCAGTTATGGGAGAAACAAAGAGACCCCTTGTCAGACATAATACTCTGTCTCCAGATATTTTATCTAGTAGTGAAGTTCACATGAAAAAGAAACAAAAACTTCATCATATAGCTGATAATCAGATTATAGCTGTTTATAAAGCTGATGTAGTTACCTTGGCTAAGAGTGCTCTGTAGACAGCTAATTATGGTGGCCTTGTTCCCCCTACCAACTTGGCAGTCCTTTTTCCTTTCCAGAAAGTTTGAATCTCTGTTTTTCTCTTTGACACCAGATAGTCCAGGAAGATGGGTTCTAAAGATCATTCATCAAGGTTATAGATGTCAGTGAGATAATATTTCTCCTTGCCAGGAGTTTATTCCTCTTCCACTAGACCAGACTGTCTTTATTTCCACCTGTACTTCACTACATGCCGTTCCAGGGAGTGAAAAAACATTTACTTCTTCCCAAGTTGGGAAAGGTTTTTGTTCAAGGATGTTTTAGTGCCAAAGAAAGAAGATACTTGGAGACCAGTTCTGGATGTTTCTTCTTAGACCTGTTTATGATTGTGCCTAACTTCAAATGATGTCATTTTACAGTCTTGTTACCTCTTCTTCCTCATTCAGGTTTCCTGGTAACTCTGCGTTTAAAAGATGCTTATCATCTCATTACTTCTCATCCAGACTTCAGGCATTTCTTAAGTTTTGTGTGTCTGGAACACTTGATCAGTTTTCTGCTTTACCCTTTGGACTCTCCATTGTACCAGGAGTGCTCACTAAGTGGCTAGCTCCAGTTATAGCTCATTGCAGGCAGCAGGCTGCAGGGTATCCATTTTCTTTTTCCATATTTAAATGACTTGCTTATCTTTGTAGAGTCTTTTTCAAAGTGTCAGGAATCTCTTACTTGGGTAAGAGATCTCATGCTAGAAGGCCTGGAAGACACACGCCTTTTTCTTTTTTTTTTCTTTGACAGGAATGTTCCTGTATGCTTTTCCACCCTTTCCACTGATATCCAGGGTACTTCTGAAGATTCAGAAGGAATTTCCCAAGATCTTTGTGGTGACTCCATTTCTGGCATAGGCAACAGTGATTCTTCCTTCTTTTCTTTATTTATTTATTTACTGACATTTGTTTACTGAGAAAGTCCTACTGACCACAAGTCATAGGCTCATAGGAGGTTACAAGCCTAGCCAAGAGTTTAACCCAAAAAAAAGAAACCTCAATCAGCACCTGTCACTCCTGTCAATGATGGAAACAGATGGAACCCCTGGGACAGGTTTGTGGTTTCCCATCCACTCATCAAAGTTGTGCTTGAAGAGGGTCAGCGAGGTACTCTATTTGATGTGTATGGGAAGTCTATTCCAGAGACGGGGCAGCCTCTGAGAGACAGACATGTCTCTCCAGCAGGTTTTGTTGATGTCTCATATTAGATTTAGGCTTTTTGAGTGGGTAATGCACGAGGCATTAGACTTACGTATATGGAGCATCTCTAGTAGGGCAGGGTCCAAGATTACCTTGTAGGCAAGACACAGGTCACCTCTGAGCAATCTGTATGATACCAAATAAAGTGATAGTGATTTGAACCTGTCTGCATAGGCCTGGTGTTGGAAGCCATGGATTCCCTTTGTAAGGTATTTCTCTGGCCTTTCCAGTTAGTGCAGATGTTTGGAGAGGTACATACCAAACTGGGCATTATACTCAATTATTGGCCTAATGAGGGAGGAATACAGAGAGGTAATAACCTCATTTTTTCTGGATGCAATCCCTTTACTTATGAGATGAACCAAGTAAAAGGCTTTTCTGACCACTGCCACTACATGATGGCCAAATGTAAGATTGTTGTCAGCCTGAGTACCCAGGTCTCTCACCAGTGGTTGTATGCTTAGGGGGTTGCCGTTGTTGTGGTAGTCAGTAGGGGTCATGTCGAATGGTATGATAATACATTTTTGGCATTTAACTTGAGGGCCATGACTTTGGTACCAGTCATTTGTTGCTGTGAGACCCTCTTGCAGTATGTTGACATCATTTGGGGAATCAATGACAGCACCCAACTTACAGTTATCCGCAAACTTAGTCAGCCAGAGGCCTTTTGTCTTTGTCTGGACCTCTGAGACATAGATGCCAAACAGTAGGAGTCCCAGGACAGATCCTGCCCTTTATCAGCGGAGGCCTGGGGAGAAAAGCTACAAGATTTCATATTTAATGCAATCAGTCTTTGCAAGAACAAATTTATAATTCAGTTTCAGTGAATACACAGAATAATAGTATAGTAAAATTTGTATTGATATTCACAAACACTAAACTTACAAGTCTTGTACTGAGACTTTACGGAGTCGGAGTTGTGTATACGATAGGTAGGACTAATTTAAGAAATGCAATAGAGTGAGGTACTAGAGGAGATAAGCAAATCTGACTGTTAACAGAGAAGTAGTGATGGAATAGTAATTTAATTGTACTAATTAGAAGTGGGTATCATGGTTTACAAAGTACAATAAAGTGAGGTGTTAGAAGGGGATAAGCAGGTTAAGTGAATTAGTGCTTTAAAGGGAGGCATAAGAAAGGTGATTAAGGGTGTTAGAAAAGCTATCCCCCAGATGAGGAGCAATGAAAAAGTCAGGAGGCAGAGAGGAAGTCTTTTAGTAATGGTTTAAAAAGATAAAGGTGTCTGATAGACCTGAGTGATAAAAGATCTTTATTCCAAGTTCTAACTACACTATTGGAATAGAGACTGACCCCAGTAGCCCTCTGTGGTTTGTAGATGGAAAGCAGTTGTCTAGTATGGGACTATTGGGAAGATAGTATTGGCTAGGGTTCTAATTGCTTACCAGGCAGATTGATATGGATGGCTTTATGGGTTAAGGTGAGCTGAGTATAAAGTATGTGCTGACAAGGCTCGAGCCAGTTAAGTGCTTTTAGTGCTTATCAGTGGTGGGGCTGGTATGGTTTGCTGAAAGTGAATCTGACAACTTTGTTATAGCACTGTGCAAGTTTATAACTAAATGAGGCTTATAGATTGGTCGTTGTGAGGGCTTCATATAGGAGAGAGGGTAAGAGGGTTAGCTAGTTAACTTGGCAGAGTCTGTAAGGAATTTCTTTACTCTATGTAGGGTGCTTAGTTTTTGTTGGGTTTTCTTGATGCTGTTGTGGATATGCAAATTGAATTTAAGACTGTCATTGATTGTCATGCTAAGCAAATATTTGTCATGTTTCACTGTTGCAGTCATCACATTTGGGTTCCCTGCCAGGGTAGCCCTTGGCTGGCCCGAATACCAGAGGCTTAGTATTTCTGCCTCGGTTGCTGTCGCTTCAGGACTGACGTCAGGTCATCAGTAGTATAAAGTAAGGCAGCCGACACCATTGCATCAGTCTTTCTTTCCATGGAGCCCGAAGCAGAAGCAGTTCGCACAAGTGCCGATTGGCCGCTACCTGAGTTTTGTCTACCAATTTGAAGCTGAAGTCTTCTAAAGTTAAGTACCATGTTGGGGATCCTTTTTTCTTGCACTAACCAATGTCAGAAAAAGTTAACAATTGTCTCGCCTGTGGAAAGCAGATATCAGACCGAGACTTTCATTCTTACTGCGTCACTTGTTTAGGCCCAGACAACAACGTCCCCCGCTGTCGCTTCTGTGCTTTGTTCAATGCCAGATCTATCCGTCATCAGGCCCTTATTGTAGCTAGATATTTTCACTTAGAGTCCTCGAACTCCGATATGGCTTCAGTAATCCATCCAACAGCAGATCTTCAGAAAAAACTTAAAGATAAAGACAGAGACAGGCTGCACAGGTCCAAACCTACCGACGACACTTCCGTTAAGCTAGTCATCAGTTCTCTGGTCCTCAGTGAGGTGCTTTCGCAGCCCCTGATGCCCACTTCTGTGGATTCACATGCTGCCGCAAAACTCTTCTACAACTAAGGATCCTGGCTTTTGCCACCCAAGAAAATTATTTTCCTGTGCCCCTGTCAAGCAGAGCCACAGAAGTGATTCCCGGGGTGAATTTCCTAGCTCCCATCCAACCATCAAGATTTTTCTTATAGAGTGCTAATGAGGAGCTTTGTTTGATATAGATGGGTAGTTTATTCCAGAGTATGGGAAGTCTCTGGGACAGAACTCTATCTCTCCAGCATGTTCTGTTTATTGTGGTGACAAGGTTTAGGTCCCTAGAGCATGTAGCTCAGACGGATTGGGATTTCTTTATGTGTTGCATGGCCAGCAGCTCTGGGTTTGACATAGCTTTGTATGTTAGGCAGAGATTGCCTCTGAGTAGGCGATATGCGACAGAGTAAAGCTGGAGTTTTTTGAGACGGTCTGCATAGGGCATCTGTTTGAGGCCAGTAATCCTCTTTGTGAGATATTTCTGTGGCCTTTCCAGTTGTTGTAGGTGTCTTGTGAGGTACATACCAAAAGGGGCATTGTACTCTACAATGGGTCTAATGAGTGATGAGTAGAGGGGAACAATGACCTCTTTTTTCCTGAATGAGAAACCTTTTGTGATGAGGTGTGCCATGTAGAAGGATTTCCTGACTACTGTGGCAATGTGATTATCAAAGGAGAGACTACTGTCTACCTGTGTCCCAAGGTCTCTTATCACACTTTCAGTGTTAAGTAGACTACCGCCTATGTGGTAGTTCATGGGTACAGAGATTTTACCAAAAGGATCCGTGGAAGGATATCATTTAATGGATCTTGGCTCCTTGGCAGCCCAGCAGCATTCACAGCCTGCAGATCATTGCAGATTCTCCCATGTCCCGTCATGTCCTTGTCCGGTTTCCTTACTACACGGCAGGAGGTGTTAATGAATTAAACCCTGATGGAATTAAACCCCATGGATCACTCGGAAAAAATGCCTTCTTGGAAAATTTACTTAATGGATTTTTTACTTAAATGGATACCGGAAAATCGGATTTGGAAAATCGGAACCTGTCCTATTTTAACCTGTCCTGCTGTTCGGGCCAAATGTCGGACTGTAAGGATTTTACATATGGACTTTTTATTTAATTTTTGTGGGGTTTTTTTTGTGGGTCAGGAATAGCATGCCAGACAGCATGCCCACGAGAAAACTTTCTTGATTTTCTTTGCTTTTTTTTCCTTTTACTGGGGTGGAAGTGGCATTGTACCATTTTTACTTCTGGATACATGGGGGGGGCTGTCAAGCACAAACAGACAACAGATGTCGGTCATCTTCTTTATGGACAAAAATGCACTTTTAGCTTTATTTTTTTTCTTGCTAATGCAGTTTCACATTTTAACCCTTACTATACATGATACAAAGATGTTGAACACAAAGATTCTTACTACAGAATGACAATGCACTTTTTCGCATTGAGCTTGAGGCCATGGCTTTGACACCAGGCATCTGTCTCAGTGAGGCCCTTTTGTAGGATGTCCACATTGTTAAGGGTTTTGATTATGGCTCCTAGTTTACAGTCATCTGTTAACTTTGTTAGCCAAAGACCTTCTGTGTTAGCCTGTACTTCAGAGAAGTAGATACCAAACAGGAGAGGACCTAGGACTGAACATTGTGGTACTCCACTTGTCACTGGTCTGAAGTTGGATTTAGAGTCTGATACTTTCACAGTGTGGGTTCTGTCAGTGAGTCAGTTGGCTACCCATCTTGTGACATAGGGATTTATACCGAGTTTAGTGAGTTTGTTTATAATTCCAGAGTGGGGATGGTGTCGAAAGCCTTGGCAAGATCTAGATAGGCTGTGTGAGCCACCTTACCCTCATCTATGGCTTTGGTGACCACTTCAAAGAAGTCTATCAGGTTTAGGAGACATGATCTGCCTTTTATAAACCTGAACTGGGTAAGCTCCAGAGTTTGGAAATTACCAATGTCATTGTTTATAAGTTCCATGATGTTACGCTCCATAGCCTTGCAGACCAGGCTCATCAGGCTAATGGGGTGGTAGTTCCCGGGGTCCGTGGTGGCTCCCCCTTTGTGGAGTGGGATAAATGTTGCTGTGCACCATTCAGTGGGCACAAAGCCTGAGGTGAGGCTATGTTGAATATGGTACTTAGGTGGGGTGCCAGTTCATTCTGTAGTTCGTGTAGAACGCAGCCTGGGATGTTGTCAGGTCCCATGGATGCTGTGTTCTTGGCTTTAAAGAGTGTGTTTTTTACCTGTGCAGCTGTGATTACAGGAACTTTGCATTCTTCCATTATAGAGATGGGCCCTTTAGGGGATGAGAGAGGGGTAAAGTTAGCACTGAACCTATCTGCCAGGATGTTGGCAGTATCAGTTGGTTGTGTATATTTAGTGCCATTGTGTGGTAACTCAGAGCAGATCTGAGTGTTGCCATTGAGATTCTTGACATAGCTATAGAATGCTTTGTGGTTGCCTTTAGAATCAGTGGCGATTTAGTTTTCGTTACTAGCTTTGGAGGATTTTATGAGGGATCTCAGCTTCTTACTGAGGCTGATCACGGAGTTCCCCCAATCATGGGAATTTACTCTTTTTTGCAACAGTTTCTTTCTTCTCTTGCAGAGTTTGTTTATAGCAGGGGACCAGCAGATTGGCTTCCTTTTTTTGGAGGATAGCATCTTGGTTCTGTTAGGGATTGCACAATCCATGCACTTGTGTAATTATGCAATTGTATAGGATTCAGCAGTCATACCTTTATTGTCCGTCAGCATGGGTGTCATGAAATTTGCCACTTCTGTCTTAAGAAGTGTGAAGTTGGCTGTGGAGAAATTTTTTACGGTGGTTTCCCTAATGGTGGGTGGGGGTGGGATGTGGATGTCTAGGGTGATTTGCTTGTGGTCGGATCTGATCAACGAGGAATTGACCTCTGGTGTGAAACACTGGTTGCCCATGTTGGTAATGACCAGGTCTAGGATATTGCTGCCCCTGGTGGGGGTGTGGATAGGTTGATCCAAGGCATTGGAATTTATGAATTCCAGAAAACGTTGAGCACATGAGTTGGTACATGAGTAGTTTTCCCAGTTAATGGTGGGGTAGTTGAAATCGCCCATTATTAGGGTGTTAGGTTGTACCCTAATATTTTCCACTGTATCAAGAAATGAGGAGTGGGAATCCTAGGGCATGGTGGGAGATCTGTTGCAAGCTACAATTAGCATTGCGGTCTTGCCCAGAGTTAGTTGCACTTGGATAGTCTCAGATGCATTATGCTGAGCAACTAGCCTGGAGGTGTGGCTATCCTTAATGAATATGGACATGCCTCCGCCTTTAGTGCTTCGGTCCAGGTTAGATGGCCGAAAGGTGTGGTATGAATTATAGCTTGGTAATGCAGGGGTGCTCTCTGGAGCCTTGAACCAGGTCTCTGTCACTGCACAGATGTCAATGTTCTCTATTTTAAGGAGTGTCTTGAGTGAGTGCATTTTGAGGTTTAGACTTCTAGCATTAAGTAGCATTACCCTCAGATTTTGCTTGCTTGTACCTGTTATGGTGGTGAATTTGTCATTTGAATCTTGCCTAAAAAGGCACTATAGGGGTAGCAAGAGCCTTAGCCAGTATCCGGAATCCCAAGGGCGACAGGTGCAGGCCATCTCTGGCAAAGCATCTTGGTTTGTCGATCATGTCATCCCAGGCAGACAGATACTGGATCCCCTTAGAATGACACCAGAAGCTTAGCCAATTATTGAAGTCAATCATTTTGTCCTTGTACTGTGGTATCATTCTGGGTGATGGCAGGATGCTACTCAGGGTCAGGGTCATACCTGCTTGGGATACAAGATCAGAAAGCTCCTCCATTTCTTTTCATGTAGTCCAGGGAGGTACGTCTCAGGTCATTCACACCAACATGGACAATGACAGAGTCATATTTGTACTTGCTGTGGAGTGACCTGAGTGCATGCGTTATGTGGCGGATCCTGGCACCTGACAGGCAGCTGACAGTAACTTTCTCCTTGTTTAGCATGGTGAGTGAAACATCAGTGTGTCTGACTACAGAGTCACCTATGACTAGAGTGTTGGGTACGTTGTTATGCCTTATGGGCTGTGGTTGAGTGGCACACTGAGTTTGTGGGCTATGTGTCATTTTGGTTGTGTCGGGGGGGTGGAGGTTGCTTGCGTTTCTGATTTGGAGGTGCCTGTTGCTTGGGTAGATTTTTTGAGAGCCTCTGCAAATGTAGGTGTGTGTTTTGTGTTTCTGTGTGTGTGTTTTGGTGGTGTAGGTTTTGAGGGACCATATGATGAGTGTGGTGTGGTGCAAGTATTTATCTTCTCCTCTTGACTGTCTAGTCCAGTCTTGGGTGAAGAGAGCTTTGCTTACAGTTTGGTTATATAAGTACATCTCTCACAGGTTGTAGTGTTGGGTGGTAGGAGGAGTGGGTTGTCTGTGTACATGAGGCAATTGCTGCATTGCCCCAAGATGCCCAGATTCATCAGGTAGACAGGAGAAAACACCAGGAGCTGACCCTTAGACATGCCTGGATAGGTGTTTATTTATTAAGTACTAAAAACTGTTTTCCTCTAGACAAGTGAGGTAAGGTGAGTGCTGTAGTATTTGTAGCTTATTTAGTGCTTACAATGAGTTCTGAACAAGTGCTGAGCTCAACGAAACAGATCTGAGTGCTGAAACTAGAAAACTGGCTAGTTCTAAGAAACAAAATTAAGCTAGAAGGCTTCCCTCAAACACAAAGGCTTGGGGGCTCAGAAGCTTACAAACAGTCCTGGATACAGCAAATCTATATCTGAACTAGACAACATATAAGAAAGGCAGGAAACAAGCTTAGAATTTTTTTTCTTTTGTAAAGTGGAAAGGGGAAAGGAGGAGCAGAAGCTAACTGGGTTGGCCATCTCAAATGTTCTCCCTGGAATAGGTAGAATGAGGTAATGACACTAGACTGGGAGGAGTGTCCCAGATCAAATTTACAGTAGGGGCGGGCAACTGCAAAGCCACCAAGTATAAAAACAGGATACCAAAAGGGAGGGAAGGTGGGAAACAAAAATCATAACAAACAAACCCAACCAGATGCTTAACAATTGTAGAAAATTCTACTTAATATCTCACACACAGTGGCTAAAATAAAAGTGCTATAAATAACTCAGAAGTAAGCAAAAAACAGGATACTTAATGTTATATATATCACAGATTAGTTAGCTCAGAGCCTTTCCTCCGACTTCCTCTGATTAGCTCAGTGTGACATGGTAGAAACAGTCACAAGTTAACTTGCTTAAAATGGTGGAAGACCTTATCATGCTGATCAGGGGAAGCCAAGCCACCCTCTCCAAAAGGAAAATAGATCTGTCCCCTGTAGTTTTGTCTGAACAAGAGTCAGATGATGCTGATGCATCTGAATATGAAGACATGCAACCCCTCTCTACTTATGAGGGTTCTGATGCAGAGGATTCCATCCCTTCTGCCTCTCCCCCAGAGGATTTTTCCTTTGGGAAACCCTTCATACCTTAAGAGAGCATTTCCAATGGGAGAGTCAAGACTACCCTCAGTCTAAAAAGAGACTCCGGGAATTCTTAGATCTTCCACATCACAGACCCTTGGCCACCCCTCCCCAGTCCTGGATGTGTTAACACCTAACAATTGCCTGTTTTTTCATACTGTTTGTTAAGGTCTGAAGAAGCGAGCAATTGTGAAAGCGCTTACCTGTTTTTATTTGTTTTTATCGTTTTTTTGGAATTAAAGTGTTCTTACTCTCAGCATTGGGCATATTTTCGTTTGCTGAACTTTGTTTTTGGATATCCTAGATTCCACTACGTTCTCTTGATGCAGTCATGGATGTTGTGGAGGATGTTTTCCTGGAATCCAGCTTGACTCCAGACACCCTCCCTTCTGCACCCAGAAAACCAGACAGGTGCTATAGAGTCCCCGACTCACACAAATTTCTTTTTAAAAATCCTACTGCTGACCCTGAGGTAATTTCTCAAGCGCCTAAAGGGATTAAAGCAACCTCTGCTAAGAATCCCACCCCCTCAGATAGGGATTCCCAAGCACTAGCAGATGGGGTAAAAAAGTATACATCTCAGCTACTCTTGCTATCAGGGCACTAAATTGTCAGTTCCATATGCTAAAATTTCAGCAACATACCCTGGAATTCCTCAAATAAAAATGTCTTCCTTTCCTGCTTGTGCAGAATCTAAAGAGTTACAAGAGTTAATGCATTCTGCAAGTCAAGTAACTAAACACACCTTGCACTGTGGTTTTGACGCTCTAGAAGCTTCTTGCAGGGCAGCAGTCACCAGATCTGTCATTAGAAGGCATGCAAGGCTTAAGGAACAGCCCTTGCCAGACCATGTCAAATCTAAATTATTGGATGCCCCCTTGCACAAAGACAACTTATTTGGCACTAAGGCAGAAGATGTCTTAAAAAAGATGGAAAAAAAGCAAAATCTATGCAGACAGTTAAGAATTTCTTACAGGTCTAGCCACCCAGGTTCAGCAGGCATTGTCCCACCAAGTACTGGTCCTTTCCTGCTCCCACTAAGCCAGTCCAACCCAGACCCCGGGGAACTAGACCCCCCCAGACAGCAGCCACAGGGAATGCAGTGATCTAAGCAGTGGACTACCTCCACTTCAAAATCAGGGAGTTCTAAGCCACCCCCCTTATGGTAAGAACTCACAGTGACTCACCTCCTCCACACCCCTCCCTCTGCCCACCTTCAGTTACCCCTAGGAGGAAAACTCTCCTTTCATGCAAGCACCTGGACCACTATTACCAACAACTGCTGGGTCCTCAACATAGTGTCCCAGGAATACAAATTTTCTTTCCACACCCTTCCTACCCCAAAAGGGTTTCCAGATCTACCTCCAAACCACTGGGTAGAGGTGCAAAAGCAAGTCCTTTCCCTGCTCTCTATGATGGCAGTAGAGCATGTTCCTGCATTATAGAGAGGCCAAGGATTCTACTCCAGACTTTTTCTGGTACCCAGAAAAGAGGGCACCTGGCACCCCATCCTCAATCTATCCATTTTAAACACCTTCCTAGTGATCCCAAAATTCAAAATGCTCACCCTCCAGCAGCTGCTACCCATGCTCTCCAAGGATGCTTGGCTAGCCACCATAGATCTAAAAGAGGCCTACCTCTACATTCCTATCAGGAATCATGATGGAAATATCTCCGTTTCAGGGCAGGATCTCAGCACTTTCAGTTCTCTGCGCTTCCCTTTGGCTTATCTACTGCTCCCAGAGTTTTCATAAAATCTCTGGCTCCAGCTGTTGCCTTTTGCAGACAAAATTCAGGCAGACAGCCAGGAAAAGCTGCTCAAGCACCTGGACTTTGTAAAGTCCCTACTCACCTCCCTGGGGTACACAGTCAATGAAAAGAAATCCAAACAGGTGCCCACCCAAAGGATTATATTCCTGGGAGCAAACCTGGACACAGTATCCAAAATGGCATTCCTTACACCAGAAAAGCAAATTCTCCTGACAGCCTACTTCTCTCAACTAGCCACCAGACTCCAGCTATCTGCAAGGAAGATCCTGCAAGCTCTAGGGTTCATGGTATCTTGCATACTACTCATTCTATATGCCAGACTGCATATGAGGAAACTTCAATGGTACCTAAAAAGCCTTTGGTGTCAACACTGTCAATACCTGGCGACTCTTATACTTATAATTCCTTGCCTCAGGAAAGATTTTCTTTGGTGGGCAACAGCATGCTCCCACAAGAAGGGACTACCTTTCTCACCAACCCTCAATGCCCAGACCCTCATCACAGATGCATCAGACTATGCGTGTGGTGCACACCTGGATGGCAGGTGCATGCAGGGTCAATGGAGCCCACAGTAAATCCCTCTGCACATTAACCAAAAAGAGATGATGGCTGTCCAGCATGCCTTGATAGCTTTCAAGCCCCTTCTCTCCCCAGGGGATCTCCTGATCAAAACAGACAACACCACTGTAATGTGGTATATCAACAAGCAGGGCAGGACTCACTCCTACCCTCTATGCAGACTGGCCATGACCCTTTGGTGCACAGCCTCTGCCATGCAACTCCACCTGTTAGCACAATTCCTACCAGGTTCTCTCAACTCTCTGGCAGACCATTTAAGCAGAAATGTTCTGGACCCACATGAGTGGCAGCTCAACAGAAGAACCTTCACCCAATAACTCAGAAATGGGGCACCCTGAAGGTCGACTTCCTTGCCTCCCACACCAACCATCAGCTCAGCAAATTCTGCACCAGGGAGCATTACTGCATGGCTTCAAAAGTGGATGCCTGTCCTTCCCCTGGGTCAGTCTGTTGGTCTATGCCTTTCCTCCACTACCTCTCATCCCCAGGGTACTGCTCAAAATAAAGAAGGAAAAACCTAGGACAATTCTTATAGCTCCAGACTTGCCTCACCAGCACTTGTACCCCTTCCTGCACAGCCTGTCCCCACTGCCACCATGGCATCTTCCTCAGATTCCAAACCTCCTGACCCAGAGGGAAGGGGAATTCATGCATCCCCAATTGGAGGTTCTAGATGTTATATGTGAGGCCAAATGCCCTAGCACTAGAAAGTCTTATGCTGACAAATGGAAAAGGTTCTGCACCTGAATTCAGGCTAAGGGAGCCAATACAGCACAGCCCTCCCTCCCTCTCATCCTGGATTACTTAGCTGACCTACTACACAATGGCCTCTCTTTTTCCTCTATTACAATTCATGCCTCTGCTATCTCATTTTCCCACTGATTAGCCCCTTTTCTCACACCCCTTGATCAAACAGTTCCTAAGAGAGGCTAGCAATGTGAGGCCACCCAGAAGAGCACCGACCCCAGCTTGGGACCTTAACTTTGTGTTGGAAAAGCTCACCCTGCCCCCCTTTGAACCAGCTTCTTCTGCAGAGCTAAAATTTCTCTCCTGGAAGACTGCATTCCTTCTGGCCATCACTTCAGCCAGAGGCGTCTCCAAGATGCAAGCACTCATGGCTATGTAACCCTTCATCATCTTCCATGCTGACAGGGTGCCCCTCAGGACTAACCTGACATTCCCAAGGTGGTGTCCAGTGTGGCTCTCAACCTATCTATTCATTTGCCCACCTTTTTTCCTAATCCACAGAACAAGGGGGAAAGGATCCTGCACTCTCTAGATGTGCACAGACAGCTCAGATTCTATCTAGACAGGATTGAATCCTTCAGAAAGTCTGATCAATTGCTGGTTAGCTTTGCTACAGGGGCAGAAGTCAAAGCCATCTCCAAACAAACCATTTCCAAATGGATAGCATACTGCATCCATTTATGCTACAAACAACATGGAAAGCCTCCCACAAAGGGGTCAGAACTCACTCCACCAGAGCAACCTCCACCTCTGCAGATTTCCTCAGAGGAGTCCCCACCAGGGACATCCTGGAGGCTGCCACCTGTAGATCTGTTCACACTTTTACCAAACATTACCACCTGCCTCTCTTTTCCAAATCCAGGGCAAGGTTTGCCTCTGTAGTCTTGCAGGGCATCCTAGCCAGCCCCTAGTTTCCTTGACTGCCTCCACCCATTTCCTCAGCTTTAAGAGTCAACCCAAATGTGATGACTGCAACAGTGAAACACGAAGAACATAGTACAGTTGTGTACACTTACCATAAATGTAGATGTCTGAGTGTATTCACTGTTGCAGTCCTGGTTTCCCTCCCTCCATCCCCCTTCTTTCTTCTCTTTCCTTACAAGGGATATATTGGTATTTACTTTCTACTGGTGGGGTTCTTCCACCAGAGCCTGGATCCTATGTGGGGGCTGCTGACAGGTTAGGGCAAGTAAAACTGATGTAATGGCGTTGGCTGCCTTACTTTATACTACTGATGACCTGACATCAGTCCTGAAGCGACAGCAATTGAAGCAGAAATACTAAGCCTCTGGTAATTGAGCCAGCCAAGGGTTACCCTGGCAGGGATAACCCAAATGTGATGACTGCAACAGTGAATACACTGGAACATCTACATTTATGGTAAGTGTACACAACTGTACCTTTTGTATGTGGGGTGACTTCAGTCATGGTATTATTTAAGGAAGAAATTTTAAAGTTGTTTTTTCATGGAAGTGGGATTTTGGAAAAAAAAGAAGCAATTTAGTTTTTTTTTTTTTTTTTAATTTAGTAGCAGGTGATTATCATCTAAGGGCTTCTTGAGTAGTTCTGTGAATATGTATTGCATTGCTGTAAATGCATGTTAGGGTAGAATCATCAGCGTATTGTATGAGAGAATTTATGTAAATTGCTAGTGTATATATTAAAGTGCTGAGGAGCAAGGATGGAACCCTGTGGCACACCAGCATTGACAGGAAGAAGGGAGAGGAAGTGGAGAACCACTAATCAGACTGGTAAATTGTTGGTTAAATAGTTGTTAAGCCATAGTAGTGTGGGTTGTGATATCCCAAGGAAAGACAGTTGGTGAAGGAGTTTTTGGTGAGAGACTAGATCAAACGCTTTAGCAAAATCAATGAATACAGAGGAAACAAGTCTGCCTTCATCTCTGGTTTTGTTAATAGTATCTGTGAAAGTTAATCAGGCTGTGGTAGTGCTGTGGGCGGGTCTAAAACCATGCTCTGTGTGGGTCAAGAGCTTTTCCTGAAGAATATGCTGAAAAAGATGCTTTTGAATGCACTCCTCCAGAATTTTTGACAAAGGGAATAATGTGATGATAAGTCTGAAATTGGTTATATCAGATGAGCTTCCTCCTTTATGAAGGGGATAATGAAGATTTTTTTCCATAGAGAAGGAACATATGATTGATCTGTTAATTAGAAGAGACAAAGTATAGGCTATGGAACTGGAAGCCAGTTTGGCATATTCTGCTGGACGATTATCTAGTGAAGGAGAACAGGATTTCAGTTTACGAAGTACTGATTTGATGTTGGGGAAGGACATGTCAGTATTGCTGGGAGGAAAATATTTAGTAAGAGCTTTAATGCTTTCTATAAAATATGTGTTGAATTGAGCAGTTATTTTAGAGGGAGTGTTATTTGGGGCAGGATTAAGAGTGGTGGATATTCCAGGTTGGAGTGTATTAATAGAAGACCTTAATTTTTTAGGGTTGAAAGACTGATTCTGTAAGGGGATACTGAAGCAGATTTTCTTGTCTGCAATAATCTTTTAGTACGGTTGCATAGTTCTTTAAAGAGTTGAAAGTTTTGGGGTGGTCTATATTTTAACCATTCTTTCCAAGCCTTATTTCTTTCATACATTAGGTGCCTGCTTTGAGTGGATAACCAAGGAATATGGTTATTCATTTTTCTTTTTGTTCTGGTTGGAGACAGACTGTTGTGAGTTTTCATGAAAAGTGAGTTAAATTTGTGTACAGCTTCAGCAAATGTAATATTTTCCAGGATAGATCAGTTAAAGGAGCTAAGAATTCTAGTGAGGTTACAGTAAGAAGTTCTAAGTAAGTGTTGTTTGACATGGTGGGTACCAAGTCTGTTTCCATATACAGGGAGGTGATCACTGAGGGAATCAGAGAGGGTGCCACTAGAGACATACTTAGTGATATTTCCTTTTGGGAATGGCCATCGGTAATTACCACAAGCTTCCTCACAGACTAGATCTGCTTACACAAGTATGAATGTTGATGCACCCTAACCCCAATCAACTTCAACTGAGTGCCTAGATGATAGGGCCTTATTTTCCTTTAGGCACTTGTTTACTGAAGATGTGCAGCAAGCACTAATGGAGGCAAGAAAGCCTGTTACTAGAAAGCCATATATTAGCAAATGGAACATGTTTTCTGGTTGGTACCAACAGCATGACCAGGACCCATTCAGGGCTTGTTGTTCTCTAGTTTGACAATATTTGTGTGAGTTACTTTTCTATAGCCTTTCTTACTCCTTCATCAAGGTACATTTAATAGTCATTTCAGCATGTCTGCCCATGGACCCTCCTCTTTCAAAATTTTCTCATGTCAAAATGTTTTTGAAAGGGCTTTTACTTAAGATGCCACCAAGAAAACCAGTGGTCCCTTCTTGGGATCATAATTTTGTGTTAGAGAAGTTAACACTTGCTCCATTTGAACCAGCAGATCTGGCTGACCTGAGGTTCTTATTATGGCAAACAGTTTTACTTGATTGCTCTGACCTTTGCAAGAAGAGTATCTGAGTTGCAAGCTCTTATGGTGTGTCAACACATTCTCATTTTCCACAGAGACAGGGTCTCTTTTAGAACTAATCTGTCTTTTACGCCTAAAGTGGTATCAGAGTTTACTGTAAGCCAATCTGTCCATTCCCGTATTTTCTTTACTGATCTTAAAAATGAGGGAGAAGGGATACGCCATACCTTGGATATTCACTGACAATTCAGATGCTAACTTGGCAAAAGTAAATCTTTTAGACCTTCAGATCTGCTGTTCTTTTCTTGTGAAGGTAAGAAGAAGGGACAGCCTGTGTCAATACAGACTGTTTCAAAGTGGCTGTCTAAGTCTGCTAACATTTTTGGTACTCACCACAACAAAATTTTTCCAAACAGGGTCAAGGTCCACTCTGCCAGGGCCTTGGCTTCAACTATGTTTTTTTTGGAAAGGGTTGGATTCTGGAAGTATTTTAGAAGCTGCAACTTGGTCCTCTGTACATACATTTACAAAGCTCTATAAGCTTGATTCCTTTTCTAGGTCTACATCATGCTTTGCAAGCACCATTCTCCAAGGGCTCCTAGACTATTCTCCTTTTATCTCCCAAATATAGTAAGACAAAGTAATCTACCCATATAGCTAAGGCTACTGCAACAGTGATCAATATGACAAACGTAGTAGAGTCGTGAAAGCAAACTTACCATAAGAGTAGATGTTTGAATGATCAGTGCTGCAGTAGCTGCTCCCTCCCTCCAACTCTTTGTATTTTTTGGTGTGCTGTTTATGCCAGGGTGTGGTGGCACAGTGGTGCAGTAAATAGTATTGTTACCTCACAGCAAGAGGTTCCCCAGTTGGATACTCAGCTGGTGTGCCTTCTGTGCAGAGTCTGCATGTCCTCCCTGTCTCTGCATGGGTTTCCTCCAGGTACTCTGCTTTTCTCCCACATTCCAAAGACATATAGTAGGTAGATTGAATGCTCTAAACTGGCCATAGGTGTGAGTGTGCAAGCAAGTGTGCAGTATGGAAGAACAGTTGTGGCAAGTCTAGCCACCTGGTGGTGTGAACCTTGATTCTAGATGATTGTCACTGTTGAAGTGACACCCTAACACCATGTGCAAAAGTGGGAAAAGGGGTTCTGGGTGGATGGATGTTTATGTCAGGGTGTGGTTGTTTATTTTTTGTTCTTTCTAGCACTGTACTTTTAGGGCTCAGCCTCCCTTTTTTGTTGGCAGGAAGGTTCTGAAGAGCTTTGTGCTGAAACTTGTTTTTTTATCAGCTCAGCTTGAGTTGCCTGACAGTTTGGGTGTGTGGAAAGTGCCCTGGCTTGGCTTGGCAGGATGTAACCCATATAGTTAAGGCTACTGCAGCTGTGATCATTTGAACTTCTGTTGTTATGGTTAAGTTTACTTATAGAACTGTACTATCTGGAGGCTTTCCTTGATGCTTTTGAAGTTAATTGGCTTGACTTTGCAGGCTATAACCCATATAGCTAAGGGCTGGCTTGACTCTGGAGGATATAACCCATATAGCTAAGGCTACTGCAACTGTGACCATTTGAGCTTCCATTGTTATGGCTAAGTTTACTTAAAGAAATGTACTTTCTGGAGGCTTGTCTTGATGCTTTTGAAGTTAGCTGGCTTGGCTTTGCAGTTTATAACACATATAGCTAAGGGCTAGCTTGGCTTTGCAGGGTATAACCCATATAGCTAAGGCTACTGCAGCTGTGATCATTCAAGCTTCTATTGTTATGGTTAAGTTTACTTACAGAACTGTACTGTCTGGAGGCTTGTCTTGATGCTTTTGCATCCACTTCCACTGCACCAGATTCACAGCCACCAGCCGTAACAGGTTTTACCAGGTACTTGTGGACTTGGAATTTCTGTAAAAAAACCCTGTGTCAGACCCTTCTGTATTTTTCATATCTATAGACAAGCCCTCTAAGTTACTACCTGCTGCCAATGCTCTACCTTCAAAGACAGCACAGCAATGGACACATTGGGGAGAAACATTTGTGTGTCTTACACTCTGTCCTTTAGAGCTCTGAATTATCAGACTCAAATGGCTAAGTACTAACCATCTATTCTGGGCAATTTAAATAAAACATTGTCCTCACAGTAGGAATCTGACAGTAAGCAACAGGCTTTGCCAATGGTGGCTTAGGCTTCCCAAGCAGCAAGGCACAGCATTAAATGCAGCTATGATACAGTAAAAGCTTCATCCAGGGTAGCTTCTACAGGTTATTTGATCAAGAGGTATGCACAGTTGCATTCTCAGACCTTCCCAGAGGATATTGATTCAACACTCCTAGACTCTGTCTTAAACAAGGACCTTCTGTTTGGTCCAGATGCTTCCAGTCTTTTCAAACAGTTGCAGGAACAAGGTAAAATTATGAAGAACTGTAAACATATTTCTATTGCTTCTGTGCCAAGATGCCAAAGGAATTACCCTTTAAAGTGCACTTTCTTCACTTGCAGGGAACCAAGGCCTTCTCATAAGGCCACAAAAATGAAAATATTTCAGGACAAACCAGACAGGGACTCTAGATCTGGGAGACCTCCTTATCCAAACAAGTCTGCTTAACCGCCATCTTTTCACCACTCCACTCCTCAGTCCATCCCTTCCCTTATCCAAAAGGATCACCTCAACCTTAGAAAACTGTCTGTTCATCTCTTCAGACAAATGGTTTCTTTCAGTCATTCAAAGTGGGTACAGAATGACCTGTAAAGAAATGCCTCCATTCATTGGCATCCTCCTCCTGTACAAAATCAGTTACAGTTGTTCTGTCCCATCTTTCAAAGCTTGCACAAGCAAGGCAAAGTAGAACACAACATGTGGAAAAAGGGTTCTATTCTAGACTTTTCCTCTTTTAGAAAAAAGGAGGATGACTGGAGACTGATTTTAGATATCTCCACCCTCAGCACCTTTCTCTTTGTCCCATCTTTCTAGACACTGTCTCTGCAAACTTTCTGTTCATTCTTCCTCAAGCCTTCCATATCTCCCCAGAACTAAAGGATGTTTATCCCCATATTCCTTTTCATCCTGTTTACAGTAAATGTTTTGAAGTTTTCTACTGGCTCATGATGTTTTTATTTTTCTGCTTTGCCCTTTGGACTCTGTATGGACCCCAGTCTTCATAAAGTGCCTTGCTTCAGTTATAGCTTACTACAGGACTCAGAAAATCCAGATATTGCCTTACCTGGACATCCTGTTAATACAGGTGTCTTCTCACTAGATACTCTTGACTCATCTCAGCTTCACCCCGCCCGGGTTTAACAGTCAACCTAAAAAAATCAACAATGAAACCAACCCAATTCCTAATTTTCTTTGGATGCAGTCTAGACATAAAACTAATGCAAGCCTTCTTTCTTCCAGTTAAAGTAGAAAGCTTAACTTCCTTTCTCTTCAGTCCTGTACTGCAAGGGAGATCCTCACAGCACTGAGATTCATGGCGGCAACCATCCCCACTGTCCCCTTTGCCAGACTCCATATGGGAAATATCCATTGGTACTTGAAATCCACCTGGTCCCAACATTTTCGTCCCCTGGACACACAGGATGTCCTTCTATTCCAATGTTGCAATATTCTGCTAGAGAGTTTGCCCTTCTTCCGATCAGCTTGTCCGGCCAGGTTTTCAAAGCTTTTTCAGTCCCTCTAGGTGTGTCGGAAATCTGACGTAGAGGCAGAAATGTGGGCCATAAAGGTGACGTCTGCACACACCAGTCCTCAGAACTTTTCAGCCGCCAGCCATACGCCAGGTGTTCCTGCTACATGTAGATGTCAGATCTGTTTCACATTAAAAAGATAAGTACCCTGTTGGGGCCTTTTTTCTTCAGTCCTTATATTTGATAGTCTGTTCATGTCCGGTAAGAGTAAGTGCAACTGTGGTCATCAAATCCCCCACAAAAACATCCACGACCAGTGTTTCTTTTGATTGGGTAGGGAGCACGATTACAAAAACTGCACCATCTGTAAATCATTCATCCCCAAGACCCTTCGCCATTGCTTACAGGCCCTCGACATACCTGGAGAACCAGCACCTAATACAGATAGCTCTTGGTATGGAAGCCGCCTCCAACGCCCCAACCAAACCGCCATGCAAGAGGGCCAAGTCCATGCGGCCCATGTCTTCCATTGCACCTCCCTCTGCTACTCCCCAACTTGCAGCCACCGTCAGCTTGGATGAGGACTCGGCTTCCACCACCATAGATAAAGCGGTTACCTGTCAGGAGATCGCACAATGTAGAGTGGACAACATGTCCGGGGAAGATGTACTGTCACCTGCTGCAGACGCCAGGGGGAACCAGTACCTTCATTGGGTGCTTTTTATCCGGCCTCTGATGCTCCTATTATCTCTCCCAGGCCTACCACCAGCCAGATGCCAGCTAGGCCACCCAAGAAAAAGCAAAAGACCAGGCATATTTCTCCACCAACAGAGGCCTTACCCGACTGGCAGACCCTCAGCCAGAGTCTGTACAATGCTTTCCTGGCCCTTAGGCCTTCCTTTGAGTTTGACCCTGTGGCTCCCCCTCTTCTCAGTCCTAGGCCTTCTATTCCTGAAAGGACTGTCAGCCAACCTACAGAGGAAGAACTGGCTGATTGCTCATTGAGGACTCACTATCCTACTCTTCCCAGATCTCATCCCCTGTGGGATATGGATCGTCTGAAGAGGCCTCTGTGAACCTTACCTTTGGGGACACTGTTAATCTGATGAGATAATACTTTAAGTGGGAATGTGCAGACATGTCTGAAGCACAGAAAATATTTTATGACTTGATTCAAATGGATTCACCTAATCCATCACCTATTCCACCTGTACAACCTGCCTTCCTGGATGCATTCACAGCAGCTTAAATTAATCCTGATTCCCAACCTCCTGCCCCTTGAAGTGCTGACAGATTATATAGGGTCCCTGACTCAGATAAATTTCTGATCAAATGCCCCCCAGCAGACCCTGCCACTATTTCCATCTCTACGGACAGGGCAACTAAACTACTCCTACTACCACTGTCCTAACTGCAGATAAGGACAGCAAGGCCATGGAGAGATGGGGGAAAAAGATTTATACCTCTTCTACCCTAGCCTTTAGGGTTACAAATTACCAGTCCCACATGGCCAAGTACTCTCTGGCCCTTCTGGTCAAAGCCTCCAAAGAGCTTAATGACATGCCTGACTGTGCTGCAAAAGCATCTCTGTCTTCCTTGCTCATCCTTGTTTCTCAAGTGAACAAGCACTCCCTTAGGTGTGCATATGATGCTGCCAAGGCCTCAGCCAGGTCAGCTGCATCAGCATCCGTACTCAGAAGGTATTCCTGGCTGCATCTGGAGCCTCTCCCTGATGACTTCAGAGCCAAGCTCCTGGATGCCCCCTTGGACCATTCTGCCCTCTTTAGTGCGAAGGTGTCTGATCTTTTCAAGTCTCTCCAGCAAAAAGGGAAGGAGCTTCAAGATCTCAAACACCTCCTTGTCTCTCCTATCCCAAAGTTTCAGAGAAATTTCCCAGCTAAGACACAATTTATAAGAAAGGCATCAAGGCCTTCAGCCCCCTCCAGGTCCAGAAGGCCTCCCAGAAAACAATCTATCCAGCCTAGGACTTCTCAGGCCTCCCTTTCCAGACAGAGCAGGCAGCATCTGACTGCCTGCCACCCTTACCCCCACCCCCTCCTTCCAACACCCCCTTGTCCAGCCATCTCTCTTACTGTCTCCTGGCCTGGTCCCTAATAACAACAGACAAATGGGTCTTGTCCATCCTGAAGGAAGGATACTTTATGACTTGGATCTCTCCTTCTCCAAGACTACCTATCCCATCTGATCCTACATCCCAACGGTCCTTCCTACCACAGGTCTTAACAGCCTGTTCCTCCAAGGCACCATAGAACCAGTCCCCCCCCCCCACTCAAGGGAAAGGTTTCTACTCAAGAATCTTTCTGGTGCCCAGAAAGTAAGGACCATGGAGGTCCATCCTAGACATCTCCAGCCTCAACCTTTTCTTAAAGGTTCCTTCTTTCAGGATGCTTATCTTACCCACTCTTGTTTCCTCTCATTCTGCCTCAGGCCTTCATGGTAAATGGTAACCCTAGACATAAAGGAGGCCTATCTTCACATCCCCATAAAGCTTTCTTCCAGGAAATACCTCAGATTAACTGCAGGCTCCTTGCACTTTCACTTCTGTGCATTGAGTTTTGGGCTCTCCACCGCCCCAAGGGTTTTCACAAAGTGCCTCGCCCCAGTCATTGCCTACTGCAGGACAAGGGGAATACAAATATTCCCATACCTAGATGACCTACTCATTCAAGCAGCAGACAGACAGACCCTCCTGGTTCACACCAAGGATCTCCTGTGCCTGCTGCAGTCTCTAGGATTCTTGATAAATTACCCAAAGTCCCAACTCCATCCAACACAGGACATTGTCTTCTGGGATGCAGAATCAGGACAAACATCAGCATGGCTTCCCTTCCAGAAGAAAAGTGGTGTCCCTGTTCCACCACTTTCAAACTGCCCTCCATTCTACAGCCCTGACTGCAAGGGAATTCCTAAGACTTCTGGGTTACATGGGATCTATTATCCTCATGTTGCCCCTAGCGAGGTTACACATGAGGAAGTTTCAGTCGTACCTGCACTCGGTGTGAATTCAACACTCAAATCCTCTAAAGTTCAGGGTACCTCTCCTCCCTTGTCTTCACCAGGAATTAAGATAATGGCTGGCTCAAGTTGCCCAGAATCTGGGTATGCCCTCCCCTTCACAGATCATGCACACAGATGCCTCAGACCTGCGCTGGGGGCAACTCTGGGCCCAAAGACAGTGCAAGGTTTGTGGACAGACAGACATAAACAGATGCATATCAACATCAGGGAAATTACAGTAATGCTCCTAGCCCTGCAGGCCTTCCGACCTTACCTCCAGCAGGGCCTCCTAAAAATCTTCACAGACAACACCACAGTCATGTGGTACTTAAACAAGCAAGGAGGGACAAAGTCCTACCTCCTAAGCAGACTAGCTCTACAGGTATGGAATCTGGCTATCTCTCAGGGAATATCCCTCCAGGCAGCCTACATTCCTTCCCTGCACAACTCGCAGACAGATTCCCTAAGCAGAACCACATCAGACAGCCAAGAATGGATGCTGTCAAGAGAGGTGTTCCTAGATCTGCTCCACAAGTGGGATATCCCTCAGATAGACCTGTTCACCTTCTCCATAAACAGGCAACTCCAAAGCTACTGCTCCAGAACTCACGACCTGAAGGCAGTGCAAACAGATGCCTTCTCAATACCTTGGAAGGGGAAGTTCTTGTATGCCTTCCTCCCCTTCCCTCTGATACAGAGGGTCCTACTGAAAATTCAGCAGAACTCACCAAAAATCTTGCTGGTGAAACCCTATTCGCCAAGGCAGCACTGGTTCCCTCTACTTCTTCATCTGTCCAAGGGAAATCACCACAAGATACCCACTCGGTGAACCTACTCACATAGCACAAGGGGACACAGATACACCCACAGTGGTCGTCTCTGCACCTCTCTCTGTGGCGGATAGGATTCTGATTCCCTTCAGACACCTGTACAATGAGGGCATGCTCTCACTCCTGCAGGAGGCCAGGAAACCAAACACAAGAAAATGTTATCTTTCTAAGTGGAAAAGGTTTTCTTTCTGGTATCACAAAAAACAGATGGAACCACTGGACAACGATGTGGCTCTGATTCTGTCCTACCTATGTGAACTCCTGATGACAGAGTTGTCTTACTCCTCTTTAAAAACACACCTGTCTGCCATCTCTGCCTGCCTGCCCATGGAACCTCCACTGGCATCCAGATTACCAGCCAAACTCTTCCTGAAAGGGGTTCTGCACCTTAGACCCCCCCCCAGGAAACCATTCCCTCCTCCCTGAGATCTTAATTATGTGCTAGAAAAACTCACACTGCCACCTTTTGAACCAGCTGACAAGGCCGCCTTAAAGTTCTGCACATGGAAAACTGTCCTGCTAGTAGTCTTGACCTCAGCCAGGAGGGTCTCAGAGCTTCAAGCCCTCATGGCTATTCCACCATTCCTGGTTTTCCATTTGGACAGGGTCACCCTAAGAATACACCCCTCCTTCACCTCCAAGGTGGTCAATGACCTTTCCTAAAATCAGGCTATCCACCTGCCTACCTTTTTTCCTAACCTGCAGGAGATAGTGAGAGAGTCCTGCATTCCCTAGATGTCCACAGACAACTCAGATTCTGTTTGCATATAACTAAACCTTTCCGCAAATCACACCAATTGTTTGTCTCCTTCCACTCCCAGTGCTCTGGGGAAAGCAGTAGGAAAATGGACCATTTCTACCTGGATAGCCAAGGGTATCTCCTTTTGCTACACCCACCATGGGAAGACTCTTTCAGGCAATGTAAATGTCCGCTCCACAAGAACGGTGGCCTCTTCTGGGGCCTTTTTCAAAGGTCTGGACACTAATTCATTTTGGAGGCAGCCACCTGGTCCTCGGTGCACACTTTCACCAGGCATTACAAACTGGACAACATCTCCAGGGTCAGGGCAGGATTTGCCAGGGCTGTCCTGCATGGGTTCCTGGAGTCCACTACCAGGCCGCCCCACAGCCTTTAGTGAGCTTTGGTACTTACCCACTAGTAGAATACTGCAACACTGGAATAGTAGGACATACAAAAGTTGTGTAAAAAATTACCATAACCATAGATGTCCTTCTCTTCTATGTTGCAGTATTCCTTCCCTCCCACCATCCCCCTTCTTAACCTTGTACTTGCTCTTCCCAGCTCAGGGACAGGCTTTGTCCCTCAGAACTGGCTCTGTCTGGGGCTTTAATTGGTTCTGAGGACTGGTGCGTGCAGACGTCACTTTTATGGCCCATGTTCCTGCCTCTACGTCAGACATCCAGTGCACCTAGAGGGACTGAAAAAGCTTTGGAAACCTGGCCGTAAAAGCTGATCGGAAGAAGGGTAAACCCATTAGTAGAATACTGCAACATGGAAGAGAAGGACATCTATGGTTATGGTAAGTTCTTACACAACTTTTCTTTCCTCTCATGCCCTTCCTAAACAAGGAAATACTGAGGTAAATGTCATAGATACACCTAGGTCTTCCCTTCAGACTGTAGACACCACAACAGGAGCTAAACTCAGACGCATCAGATGATTCATGAGGAGCATGGACTGGCAGCCTGAGATTTCAGGGACACTGCCTACAAACCTAAGATCAGAACACATCAGTCTGAAGAAGATGAGGGCATTAATACAGGTCCCTGCAGATCTTCTCCTGTTCTTGAAAACCAAGTCCCTTAAGAGTGTTCACAGACAAAACAGCAATCATGTGGTACATAAACAAGCAGGGGGGCACCAGATCTTACCAACTTTGCAGACTGTCTCTTTTGACATGGGAGTAGGCTTCAAAAGCAAACCTCTCCCTCCAAGCAGTTTGCATTCCCCTTACAGGACAATGTCCTGGCAAACATTATAAGCAGATCAAGGGAGGATCTTCATGAATGGATGTTGAACAGGAAGATCTTCCTAGACATGGTCCACAAACGGGGTACCAGAGATAGATATTATTGCCTTTGTCAACAACCAACAACATCCACTCTTTTATAACAGGACCTACTGTCATCAAGCTTGAAAAATGGACACAATGTCCTTTCCTTGGAAAGGGAGGTTCTTAAATGCCTTCCCTCCACTTGCCCTTCTTCCTATGATCTTATTAAAGATCCAAAGAGAATACCCAAAGATCTTACTGGTGACTCCTTATTAGCAGCAGTAGTTCTCCCTTCTCTTCCACCTAGCCAAGGGCCTTCACCAGAATCTTCCCTTCACTCTGGACTTGCTAACACAACAGACGGGCTCATTACTTCATCCCAGTGTGTCATCCCTCAACCAGATATTATGGATGATAGGATTCTGATCCACATTAAACACCACAATTTCCCGAGGACATGCTTAAGGTTCTACAGGAGGCAAGAAAAACTACCAAATAATCTTACATAGCAAAATGGAAGAGGCTTACAGTATGGTGTCAGGCTAAAAATCAGATCCCAGTACAGACCAATTTCCCTATGCCTCTCTCTTATTTGTGTGAACTGTTGCAGTCTGGATTAGAATACTCATCTATTAAGGCACACATTTCAGTCATATCTGCATGCCTACCTCTGGATCCTCTGCTTCTGGCCATACTGCAGATAAAACAGTTCTTAAAAGGTGTACTGCACCTGAAACCTCCCAGGAAAGCTATCCCTCTGGCTTGGGACCTCAATGTTGTGTTGAAAAAAACTCACTCACTTTCTCTCCTTTTGAAACAGCAGCAACTGCCCCTTTCAAATTCTGTACTATTCTGGTGGCCCTCACCTCTGCCAGATGAGTCTCTGAGATACTGGCCCTTATGGCAACCTCTCTGTTTCTTATTTTTTATAAGGACAGAATGTCTTCAAGTGTCAGTCCCTCAATATGCTTAAAATAGTAAATGAACTGTCAGTCAGGACATAAATCTTCCCACTTTCATCCCTAGTCCTCAAAATAAAGGAAAAATGATTCCACATTTTCTTGATGTGAGTTGACAGCTCCAGTCCTACTTGGAAAAGACTAAGGCTATTTGCAAATATGACCAATTGTTTGTCTCCTTCCAAAATTACAAGTTAGGAAACCCAGTTGAAAAACAAACTATTGGTACTGGATCTGATCTATAATCCATTTCTTTTTGCTACTTATAATATAGCAAATCCTTACTCTCTCCAATAAAGGCTCATTCTGCTAAAGTAGTAGTTCAATCTGGAGCCTTTTACAAGAGGATTGACTGTAGATCAATTCTAGAAGGGGTTACCTGTGCATATTTTAACCAAACATTACAGAGTGGATGTCTTTTCTAAATCCAGAGCCACCTTCACTAGATCAGTCCTCTCTGGATTGCTTGTCATTTTTTCTAGAGAAATTGCAACTTCTAATGACCTTTCACACCTCCTAACCTTAGGGAGTCACCCAGAAGTTGGGAATACTCAACAGTGATCTAAGTAAGGACATACTACAGTTGTGTAAGTATGTACCATAACAGTAGATGTTCTACTTATCTCTGTTGCAGTATTCCTTCCCTCCATACCGTCCTGCTTCTGTAATTTGTCCTTCCTTTTCCTCATGGACCAAGGGGAATCACTGTCTTTCTGCCTCTCCCCTCTTAGATGACCAGTTTATTTGGTCTCTCAGGCTTCTTCAGGCTTACCGGCTTGGAGATAGTCTTGAGGATTTATGATCATATACCTGCTAATGTTCACTAACTTCTTACACAACTGAACTTTCTCATAAAACAAGGCATTTTCCGTAAAGAGGCAGAACAAACAAAAATTACAGGAGGATAATTCTATGAAACCAAAAAATAAGGATTCCTTTCCAAAAATGTATCTACTCCCTGCAAAGCAATGACTATGCCGAGTTGCACAGCACCCATATCCACCCTGCCCTTTCTTCTCCTTCCTTCCTCAAAGTTCTCTCACAACTCTGCAGCCTGGTTGCAAATAGTGTAGTGGAGAGAAAATACTTCCCCTTTCAGGGCAGTTCCCCCACACCCACCAGACCAGAAAGAGTTGTTTCCTCCAGTGCTTCATCTCACGATAGAAGCAGAGGTCATAGAACTAAACGTTGTGACGCACAAGGCAAAAGATTTTACTTCAGAATCTTTTTAGTACCAACAAAGGAGCACTTCTGAAGGCCAGTCCTAGATCTGTCCTTTTTAAAAACCACTGTAAAAGTTCTGAAATACAAAATGTTGACTTGAATCCAGTCCTAGTGCTGCTTCCAGAAAACTTTTACTCTAAATCTTAAGTATGGCTCCCTATTCAAATGTTGGCATTCGAAATGTCAAGTGTTGACAAGCAGAAAAAAAAAAAAAGAAATTAAGGGAGACTGTCTTGAAAAGCACTTTCTCCTTTAAACTTCTTTTTTGCAGGGGAACAAGCCCTGACCCTGAACCTATGTACACAAACTCTGACATTGCCATACCTTGAAGAAAAGAGAAAATTCCAGGAAATGGCCTTCTCGAACTTGATATATGTAAGTCTGTTTTTCTTACATTCAGTCTCTGAGTTTCAGGACGCGTTCTAGTGGGTCCCAACATTTCAAATGGTTATCCTTAAAAGGATGCTTATCATTATAATCCTTTTGCTCCCGATTTCATTACACTTTTGAGATTTGCTGTGTCTGGCTTACATTTTTAGTTTTCTGTATTACCCTTCTGGCTATCTTTTGCTCGTTGAATGTTTATAATGTGTCTGGCCGTAGTGGTTGCCTATTGCAGAACCATAGGCATCCACATTTTTCCTTATTTAGACAACTTGCTGAGTTATGCAGAAGCTGTATCCAGGTGCTTGGATTCCTTAGATAAGTTTGCATCCCTCCATTCCCACCTGGGCTTCAAACTGAACCTTCAAAAGTCTTTCCTCACACTCACTCAACAAATTGTTTTCTTGTGGTGTTGGAGAGACACAGTAAAGAAGATGACCTTCCTGCCAGAAGAGAAAGTTCTGGCTTATTAGGACATTTTCTTGGATTTCTCTCTTCTAGATGTGGCCTCAGCAAGAGATTTCCTAACATTGTAGGTCTCATGGCATCAGTGATCCTCGTGATACCACTAGCTAGACTATAGCTGAGAAAGATTCAATGGTATTTGAAGAATCGTTGGACCCAGCACCTCCATCCCTTGTATTTCCAGGTGCAGTACTGGGATTTGCGAAACAGGAACAGCAGTGGATAAGGAATCATCTGTCTCTAAATCCAGGATTCCCTTTTTCTGTTCAGACCTCAGGCCAATCTGTCTAGACAGACACTTCAGATTTTGCATGGGGAGCAGTGTCCATGGGAGATCAAGTGCAATGCTTGCAGGGTCCTCGGGATGTGCCTAAGCACTTAAATGTAAAAGAGATGTTGGCAGTAATTCACACTTTAAAATTTCTTCACCACTTATGGACTCCAGGTCATCTTCTAGTAGTCACAGACAACACTGCCGTGATGTGGTACCTGAACAAGCAAGGGGGTACAAAGTCATATCCTCTTTGCTGGTTGGCAGTGATGGCCTAGGAGCTGACTCTACGTCTTTCTCTGATTCTTCAGTCCTTTTACTTTCTGTCAGAGCAAAACACAGTGGTAAACAGACTAAACAGATCCTGAACAGACCCTCATGAGTGGAAGCTCCATGTAGAGGTCTTCCAGGACAAGATCCAGATTTGGGGAACACCTCAAGTAGATCTGTTTGCCTCCTTTCAAAACAGATATCTGAAAAAATTCTGTTCAAGACATTCTTGCAGCCATGCTTCCGGGCAGATGCTGTATCACTCCTGTGGTCGGGAATGTTCCTGTATACATTTCCAACCTTTCCAGTGATTCCCAAGGTACCTGTAAAGATTCAGAAAGAATTACCAAAGGTCATTGTGGTAACCCCCTTATGACCCAGGCAAAGTTGGTTCTCCCGTGTAATGTAATTGGCCAAGGGCAATTACCACAAGCTTCTTCACAGACTGAATTTTGCTCATACAGCATCAGGGACAAATTGTACACCCTACCTTAGAGCAATTGCAACTGACAGCCTGGATGATTGTATTTTGAAAACTTTTAGGTAGTTGTTCCATTGTGATGCACAGCAGGTATTTAAGGAGGCAAGAAAACCTGCAAGTAGAAAGTTTTATGTTTAAAAATGGAAGAGGTTTTGTATGTGGTGCCTAGCCAGTAACTGAGACCCTAAAAGGATGTCAACCTCTCTAGTTTTAAAATGTTTCTGTGCGCTACTTAGAAATGGTTCACATGTATTTGTCAAAGTACATCTTGCAGCCATCTCAGTTTGTCTGCCCATGGATCCCTCTCTTTTATCAAACAGCTTATGAAAGGAATGTTACACATGAGACTCCCTAAAAAGCAAATTCCTCCTTCCTGGCATCTAAACTTTGTTATTGAAAAATTGGCCTTACCTCCTCTTGAACCTCCCCCTCAGGCCGATTATGGTTCATTACATAGAAGACAGTTTTACTGTGCTCTGACATCTGCAAGGTGAGTCTCTGAGCTAAAAACTCTCATAGTGGGCTAGCCCTATCTGATTTTTGACAAGGACAGGGTTATGTTATACACTAATCCATCAGTCATGCTTAAAGTTGTTTCTGAATTTACCTCGAATCAAACCATCAGTCTCCCAGTGTTCTATCCTGTTCAAAAAAATAAGGTAGAAAAGATTCTATATACCTTGGATATGTGCAGGTAGCTCAAGTACTACCTTGGCAAAAGTCCTTTAGGAATCCTAAACAGCTGTTTGTCTCCTGTATGAGAGCAAAGAAAGGTCAACCTGAATGTAAGCAAACTGCTGCAAGATGGTTACCATATGGTATTGTTTTCTGTTACTCCCAACATGATAAATCTCTTCCAGGCAAGGTTAAGGCTCACTTAACTAGGGCATTATCTTCTATGATGGCATATTGGAAATGGGTGGACTCTAGAAGCATTCTAAAGGCAGCAACTTGGTCCTCTGTTCATATTTTCACAAAACACTACAAACTGGATACCTTTTCAAAGCCAGAGCAGGCTTTGCTAGGACCTTTCTCAAGGAGCTCCTGGAGCCTTTTCCTTACACATCCTAGGTAGGGTGAGCTTTGGGAATCTACCTGAAGATCCCACTTAGGCATTGGGAATGATGAACATAGTACAGCTGCAAAGTCCTACCTGCTTGTTATAGTAGATGTTCCAATTCTACACTGCCTCAGTGGCAGCACCCACCCACCATTTCCCAGATTGTGCATTGTTGAGGTGGGTTTCAACCTCCTTGATTTGGTTGTTGTTGGATTTTTATGTGGTATTGTGATTGGCTGTGAATTTACTCTTTCTAGATGATTCTGGATTCAGATACCTTTGTCTCTTTCTTTGTTTAAGCTAAAAGGCCTGAACACTCACTTCCTGTGACAGCAAAGGGCTTCCCTTTCAGGATATGCTCAGCCAATCAGCTGTCAGAGAAAGAGATAGGAAGTAGAGTCTGAGTTTTTGAAAGCTGGCCAGTACTGGGTTACCTTGACAGATAAACCAAAATGCCACACTGAGATAGTGAGTAATTTGAACATCAAGTGTTACAGGTAAGCAAGACTTCACAACTTTACTTTTGTCTTATGTTATATCTACCATGGCTAGACCTTTCAAAGGGCAGAGTAAGGAATAGTCCACTACAACAGCTGTCATTACAGCTGCTATTTTCAAGAATGTGCCAGCGCAAAGCATGCATTTAATTAAGCAACAACATGGACATCCAGCTGTACTTTTGCCAGGCTTTAGAAGCTAGATGTATAATCCAGGAGCAGAGCAGATTGGCATTTGTCACATTAGTGCTGAGCATGTGTTCCGTAAAGCTATACCCCCATGCATACCTACTAATTTAGTAGTCTTGCCAAGCATTATGAATGATGCTGCATCAGTGATACTATGATGAACATAGTATAGCTGTGTAAGCATACCTAACTTTAATAGTAGATGTTTGAATACAAGGATCATTGCTGCAGTGTAGACTTCCCATAAGTTCATGAGGTTCATTCCTTTTAAATAACTTAGCTCTCTAATAGCAGGAGTTTGGGGCAGGTGGCACCCTTCTGTTTTCCTTTCTCTGTCTGACCTAATTGTGGAACAACAATACATATTAACCTGGGTAGGCCATCTTCTCTTGCCAGGCTAGAGGAACATGTAATTACTTCTTTTATTATGGAAAAAAATGAAAATGGCATGGGCTTGTGTCTCTCCTCTGCAAGGCATTATAATTGTTCTCCTCAACTATCCAAACAAAATGTCAGGCTGGATTAAAAGATTTCTACCTGCAAATAATTGGCAAGCATTATTAATGGTATTGCAGCAATGATCCTTGTATTCTAACATCTGTGTTATGATCATACTTCTCAACCTCTTAGTGCAAGAAATCTGGGCAAAGCCCGACAAAATGGGGGGACAAAGGCCCAAAAATAGGGACATAATTTAATGATTGTTTTGCTCTTATAAACTTAAAAAGCAGCTAGAGTAACAGGGCTAGTTTTAACATGCATTTTCTGAAGGATTTGAAGTCTGAAACTCAAATGTATGTCATTATTTAGTGACTTCAATCCACAGGTCATCCCAGCGATTTGCCAGAAAACTACAAATTTTATGGAGAACAGACCAAAGATATGAGCCAAAAATCTGGACATTCTGTGAAAAATCTGTACAGTTGAGAGGTGTGGCTTATGATCAGTATGCTTATACATTGTCCTTTATTAATTGTTAGAGAAAATTCAGTCTTTCTCCATTTCTGAGTTTCCTGATGTAATTATGCAGAGAAGGCTTTAATCTGTAGGTCTGATAGAAGCTTTTCTCCTACTCTTCTGGCGATATTACTCATTTTATAATTTCACTTCAGTGGCTTGTCTTTTAAGTTATTCCATGATGGAATATTCTTGAGGATGCAGTTGTTGAGTACTTTATAGGAGTAGTCTACTTCTTGGATGGGTGCCAAATTGGGCCACCGAAACTTAAGTCCCAGTCAGAGGATCCAAGGGGTATTGCTAATTGCTATTGTAGACCCTAATTGTGAAGTCATGGAAGGTAGAGTTGTTCCAAATCAAAATGCTTCTCATTCTGAGCCTAAATGGAAAAGATTTATGGTCAGAGAATGTGAGGGAGGGATAATGTGAGGAGAGGCACACAAAGGATGTAGATTAGTAAGTATTCTGCCTGAGATATTTTACCTTTTTTGATGGTTTTAATTAGTTGTACCAGTTTGTTCTTCGAGTTCAAGAGAAGCTGATCAACCTTGTTGCTTGAGCTGTAGATTCCCCCAGTCATATTAAAATTTCCCAATATAGTTGTTTTATCCTTGATTTTATTTATTTAATATTTGTTAACTCCATAAGTAGCCTGGTCCATGATCCCTATTCTGTCATGATTTGAGCCAAATTGACAGCAACAACTTACACAAAGTGTAGAGATATGTTGCAAAAAAAAAAGGAAATACAGAGTTGGAAAGTAAAACATAGAATTGCAGAATAACAGAGGCAAATAAGTACGCTCTAATCATCCAAACTGCTTCACATGTAGAGTAGCAACAGATCCCTTAAGCCAGCGTATCAAGTGCACATTATTGATATCACAGATTTAACAGATCGATGTATAAATCTTCATAATCTTTGTTGGCTGTAGATGGGATGCAGATGCATCCCTCAGTGTTGTATTCACTTTTGCTAAGTGTTAGTTTCTCCCTTTATTTGGGCATCTACCGCCCCAGTTTTAAGTCACCCTGACATAAACGTATATTTTACAGTCCACATTGTTGAAAATTATACAAAGCTTTCAACCCTAGAATTTGGGGGATGCACAGCATTTCTTTAAGCCATGTTTCAGTGACTAGGCATATTTCAAGGTGGTGGAATGGTGTACCTAATTTGTTGCTCAACAAACTATGAAAGATGAAAAGTGCCTCACTCACCTGGCTATTTGTATTTCAGGGCCAATTGAAATTCTGCATTGTCCCAGAACAAAAAAAAAAGGGAATGGGAGAATAGAAGACTTTCTTTTAGTGCACCTGCACTATAAGGGGCTGAGGTGAAAGTCATCAGATGCAGTCAATGGTTCACATATCTATCTGCTTCCAGGTTGACAAGCAATGAATCTCACCAATGTCGTAATTATTGTAAGCTATGATTGCCTCTGTAACATGGCACTATTTTAGATGAATGGTGAATCTCAACATAAATGGACCTGCTGCCCCTTCCAAGGCCTTTGAGAGCTCTGCTATCTCTTTCTGCATTTCTCAAAGGGGCATATACTCAAGACATTTTAATCCCATGTGACTGATGGCCAGAGCTTATCCACCATTGAAAATCTGTGGCATTTTGAGCCTATTTGTTGTATCACTGATTTTGGCACCAGGTAGACAAGACCATTGTAATTTTCTCCTTGATCTGATGGGTACCCATGCAGTCTGTTTTATGTTATCATCCAGTCACATTATGAAAACACTTCCAGCAATTCCTTGGTCCAGTTTAGGACTTAAGGCTTTGCTGACTTTGGGTGTGGGTATCGTTTGGTTTATGAGATTTGGTTTTAGTAGTGAGACCTTCTTATGGTGACATTTTTCAGTGTTTGACCCCGGAGAATAATGCCCATACATGTTATACACAAAAACAAACCAATAACAGTGGAAAGGGGGAAGAAAAAAATCTTCTCCTTATAAATTAATGGAAAGTGAGTGTCCTTTACAAGAATCTTGACAAGGAACATTTCTATGGTATGCACCTAGAAGCACATTGCTTGTGCAAAAGCATATACATAACTCAGAAGAACAGACATGTATGGCATGAGGCATATATGCGGTTATCTTAATAGTGAATTGATATTGCAGAAACAACAGGTTCATAGGTTCATAGGTTGGTACTAGGCAGTCAGCCCTAGGGCCAGTACAAGCCTAGACATAACAATTCCCTGGCTATTTCTTCCCACACTATTTACTACCCTGGACCCCTGTCTAGCAGGGCAACTGACATGATCCCCGGGGTGAATTTCCTTTCAGGTGTTCTTTGTGGAGGAAAAAACATATTTTGATACTGTAGTGCACTGTATACAGTTGTAATGCTGTAAAGTATTTCAGTAAATGACCAAGAAGTACAAGAAATAATATGCAGCAAGGTGTACTTTGTGTAGAAGTAATGGATTGTGGCATTTGATCTTCCATACCTTGGAAAAATGTTCTATTTTCTTATAATGGCTACCTTGGAGGATATTACTATGTTTGTTTATTTAAAAATCAAGTCCTTTAGGTAAAAAGATAAAGTAATAGAAGTAGGTTGAGTTGCAAAAATATAGCAACAAAATAAATGAAGATGTTTCTGTATATATTCTTGTGTATAGTTCTGTGTTGGTTTAGTTTAAGCTGTTGTATAAGGTTGCTGTGAACAACCCTCGCCTACAAAGTTTTCCTTTAAATTGCTTTTCATTAAACTTTTGGGACTGTTTACTTACCTAAATTGTTGTGTTAAATATTTTGTAAACAAGTAAATCATTGATAGCTTGCTAAAATGTCGTTTTTCTTTTTTATATAAAAAAAGATACTTGCATAAAAAAAAAAAACTTTATTCCATTCTTAGTGCCTCAAGCGCAAATACTGTTCTTAGGGACGTAATAATTAAATATTTAGTTTATATGCCTCATTAAATGACATTGTCCATCACATATTTCAGAATTGTTAATCAGAATACTTCACAAAAGTAGAAGCCTGGCCAGGTGATGAACTTTTCATCATTTTGAACCATGGATTGCTAGGTTTAACTTTTCTGGTGGGTACACATTGTTGCTGCAGATGCAATGCTTGTGTTCTTCTGTGTACTGAAATAACAGTTCAAGTTAATAAGTGTTTGAGTCTAGTGCATTTTCTATTTGTTTTATTTCTATGGTAATTTACGCTAAATGTGATTGCAGTATACTTTATACTGGTATGACAGATAAGAATCAGAACAGATGTATTTTATTTTAGAAGTTTTCAAATGGACAACAGCAAAAGTTCGGTAGCTGAACACTTCAGAACAGTACATCTGGGTCTCATATACACATTTAACTTTTTGTACTTGCACAGTATAACCTAAATGCGAGGTATTGTGTGTAGATTAGTGTGTGTGTGATGTACATGTCTATTCCAATGCCATTGTTTACATGAGATAGCTCAGTAAAGAGGGAGGATGTAGATGAAATTGTGTGATGTACCTTCAAGAAGCTTTCCAGTGAGCCAGCACGTGCATATAAGTACTGAGTACGTGCAAGCAAGAGTGCCATTTTGAGTGAGCAGCCAGAGTGTGAACATGCAAGTAAGTAGTCAGTCAGTTAGATGGGTCATTTAAGTTTAATGTTCCTCCCATCCATCCTGATGTATTTGTATTCAATAAACTACTTAAATGAACACCAAAGCCTCAATGTCTTCATAATGCGCATAAGAAGAGCGACAAGGTATCAGAAGTGGGGTACAGAGTTACAGCCATGAGGCAACTGGTTACAGCTGGAGGAATATACAGGAGTGGATCATCCCTACTACACAAACGACTCACAAAAGTGGTCATAAATGAATTCCAGGTATTAAAACTTGCTTAAATTATTTCTTTCATTACAAATATAAAACAAAGCTCTGAACGCTCAAAATGAATTTCTTATTAAATAAATGTCTGAAACTGCGACATATTGATAAAAATATTCAAAATGATTACAAAAACATTTGAAATAATGTTCAAATCACATAAAATGTACAAAAAAGGGAAAATACTATTTTTGTTTGCTATGTGATACTTTTTCCATATTAACTAAAGCTATTCAAAATATTCAAAGTGTGCAAAGTGTTTGCAAGAGCTTGCAGTATTACAGTGCAGTTATTTCACTTAATAAAGAGATCCACCATGTAAGTCTAACAAAAACAACTCAAATTTGGACCAAAGTATTTTTTCTGAGTATGCTGATATTTTTTCAGACAAACTGGGCAAACTACCAGTTGTGCACTCCAAGTTAGACCCAGAGGTGAGCCCAGTTATCAGACCAGCACGGAAAGCTCCATTAGCTATGCAGAGCAGAGTCAAAGCCGAGCTAGACAAAATGGTGCAGCAAGGAGTAATTTTTCCAGTAGAACCTACAGAATGGGTATCCTCCATGGTGGTAGCTTATAAGAAAGGCTCAGATGATGTCATAATATGTATTGATCCAAGAGATATTAACAAAGCATCATCCAATGTGCACAGTTGAAGAAGTTGCTGCCCTCTTGCCAAACGCTACTGTATTTTCTGTCTTAGATACAAAGAGTTCATTTTGGTAAATTTGGTTGACTGAAAAACTTTGTTACTAACTACATTTGGTACGCCATTTGGAAGATACAGATTTTTGAGAATGCCATTTGGAATAAATTCTGCCAGTGAAGTCTTTCAGCGTGCGATGGAGTAAATTTTTTCTGGCTGTCCATGTGCTATCATAGGAGATGATACTCTAGTAGGAGGCAATGGTGAAGCAGAACATGATAGAAACCTCAAGAAAGTTCTGGAAGGAGCACATGAAGTGAATCTTAAGGTGAATCCTCAGAAGTACAAATTTGGGCTATGAGACGTTACTTAAGTTGGTCACTTGTTTGTCATATCAGGGTTATGACCAGATCCTTCCAAGCAAACAGCAAGTCTCGAGATGCCAGCTCCAGGGTCCCAGCCCTACAATGTTTTCTTGGCATGGTCAACTATCTAGGCAAGTTCATTCCTGATTTAAGCCAACTTTCAGCACCATTATGAGAGGTGACATTCAAAGATGCAATTTGGTCATGGTCAGAACAGCACCAAAGAGTATTTGATGTCCTGAAACAGAAAATTGCCATCCCACCAACTCTCAGCTACTATAATATTCATAAACCAGATGTTCTTCATGTTTCACTGTTGCAGTCATTACATTTGGGTAATCTGCTGGCAGGTTGCCCTCAGTCGGCCTGACTAACAAAGTCTTGGGTCCTGCGTCAGTTGCGGTCCCTTCTTCCATGACGTCAGGTTGTCAGGGGTATAAAACATGCAGCTGATGCCATTACATCAGTCTTTCTTGCCGCGCGGTGCCTGAAGCAGAAGCAGTTCGCAAGTGCCGGTCAGCTGTCTCCTGAAATTTTCGTTTTCAAGTTTCAGATCCGAAGTCTTCAACTAAAAAGCTAAGTACCCCATTGGGGAAACTTTTTCTTGCTCCTTACCGATGTCAGTAAAAGTTAATAATTGCATTACTTGTGGGAAGCAAATACCACATAAGGATTTTCATTTGTACTGTATACCTTGCCTAGGCCCTGACCACAATGTACCTTGCTGTCAGTTTTGTGCTTTATTTAATCAACACACTATCAAACATCTGTACATTTTTGCTTCTAAATATTTTGGCTCACGCTTTAATTATCCAGAAATGTCGTCTGTTAGCAATCTAACTACCGGAATACCTAAAAAACGCAAAGAAAAAGGCAGAGACAGGCCGTTGAGGTCCAAAACTGCCAACGACACTTCTCCTAAGCCAGTCGCCAGTTCGCCGGTTCTCAGTGAGGCGCTTTCGCAGCCCCTGAGACCCACTACTTCTGATTCGCAGGCCTCTATTGAGATCTATTCGGAGTCCGGTATGCCACAAGATGCTTCAATTGTGGAACCCGCGGATGTCTCTACCTTGGATGGGTCCAGAGCTGCTGTGCAGGCACTGGCTTCTGAGGGTGTTTTCCGGCCTACAGATTTGTATATTAGACCAATGCCATCTTCAAAACTAAGGCCAAAATCTCGACCTATGCCTAAAAAACTGATGCCTAGGCCACATGTGCAGGCCCCTATGCCTAAAAAACAAATGATCAAAATGGCTGAAGATTTAATTACTCTGAACAGGGGTAGCCTACCCCCCCCCCCTTCTAAGAGGCCTCAGCAAGACATTGATTATGAATCTTCCGAACAAGATTCTATTTCTTCTAACACTTCTAATGAGCAGGAATTGTCTATACCTACTTATGAGGACTCTGATGCAGAATATTCCGTTCCTTTTGCTTCTCCCCCTGAGGATTTTTCTTTTGGGGAAACTTTACATACCTTAAGGGAACATTTCCACTGAGTCAGGATTTCTCTGAATCTAAAAAGAGACTTAGGGATTTTCTTCTTCTTCCTCAGCATAGGCCTTTGGCTATACCTCCTGTTCTAGACATTATTGATGATGTTTTTTCAGAATCTAGTATGGCTCCTGATTCTCTGCCTCCGGCTCTTTGTAAGCCAGACAGATATTACAGGGTTCCTGACTCCCACAAATTCCTTTTCAAAAATCCTGTTGCAGATCCTGAAACCATTTCTCAGGGTCCCAAGGGCATTAAGGCTTCTACTGCTAAAAATCCTACCCCTTCTGATAGAGATTCCAGGGCGCTGGATAGATGGGGTAAGAAGGTTTACACTTCTGCAGCCTTGGCAATCAGGGCTTTAAACTGTCAATTTCATATGCTAAAATATCAACAGCATATCATGGGACTGCTTAAACAGAAAATGATGTTAATTTCTGACTGTGTGGAAAACAAAGATTGACAGGATTTATTGCATTCAGCTGAACAAGTTGGAAAACATACTATGCAATGTGGTTTTGATTCTTTGAAGACCTCTTGCAGGGCTGCTGTTAACTGGGTCTGTGCTAAGAAGGCATGCTTAGCTCAAAGACCAAAATCTGCCTGATCATGTTAAAGTAAAATTGTTGGATGCTCCTTTACAACAGGACTGTCTCTTTGGTAATAAGGCTGAAGAAGTTTTAAAAAAGATGGAAGACAAAGCTAAATCTATGCAAACTGTGAAAGATTTCTTACAAGTGCAACCTCCAAGATTTAGTAGGCACTGGCCTACTAAGAACTGGTCCTTTCCAGTTCCTTCAAGAGCCACTCAAGTCAAACCCAGACATTCCAAAGGCTCCAGGTTTCTGTCCCAAGGGACTTTCAGAACAAAACAATGTGGTGCCTCCTCTTCCAAATCAGGAAACAACAAGACACCTCCTATGGTAAGTAGTCTCAATGACTTCCCTTTACACTTACCAAGCACTTACCTTTTAGCTGCCCCTTTGGGGGGAAAACTGGCTCTTCATGCAAGAAACTGGCAACTTATAACCCAGGACAAATGGGTTTTAAATATAGTATCCCAGGGATACAGATTTCATTTCCACACGTTGCCAGTTCCAAACGGATGGCTAGACCTGCCCCCAAACCAGTGGGCAGAGGCCCAGAAACAAGTACTTTCCCTCATGAGCATGGGGGCTATTCAACCAGTACCAGAAGAGAAAAAGGGACAAGGTTTCTATTCAAGACTTTTCCTGGTACCCAGAAAAGACAAATCATGGCGTCCATTTCTGGACTTATCTACTCTAAGCACCTTTCTGGACATTCCAAAATTCAAGATGCTGACTTCTTCACCAGTTACTTCCTGTGCTAGTCAAGATGCCTGGTTGACAACTCTAGATTTAAAAGAGGCTTACCTGCATATCCCAGTCAGAGAATCTTGCAGAAGATACCTCCACTTCAAAGCAGGCTACTTGCATTACCAGTCCTCTGCACTGTCTTTTGGCGTATCTACTGCGCCCAGGGTTTTTACAAATTCCTTGGCTCCAGTAACTGCATTTTGCAGGCAAAGAAATATTCAAATAGATCCATACCTGGATGATTGTCTTCTAAACCATCTGGCATTTGTAAAAAGGGTTCTAACTTGTCTAGGGTACACTGTAAATGAAAAGAAATCACAACTGGTACTCTCTCAAAAAATTACATTCCTGGGTGCAAGCTTGAATACAACTGTCCAGATGTCTTTCCTTACGCCAGAGAAGCAAATTCATTTGGTCACTTGCTTCAAACAGGTGGCCACAAAAACCCTGCTTTCTGCAAGGCAAATACTGCAAGCCTTGGGGTTCATGGCCTCCTGCATTCTTCTAATTCCATATGCAAGACTGCATATGAGGAAACTTCAGTGGTACTTAAAAAGTCTATGGAGTCAGCATTGTCACAGCATGGAAACAATGATTCCTGTCATACCTTGCCTGTAACTAGAGTTCCTATGGTGGGCAGAGGCCTGCCACCAAAACAAGGGACTGCCATTCACACCACCCCCTGCCTCCCAAACCCTAACTACAGATGCATCAGACTATGCTTGGGGGGGCACATCTGGCAGGGAACTGCATTCAGGGCAAATGGAGCCCAAATCAAATGCACCTTCATATCAATCAAAAAGAAATGCTAGCTGTACAGAATGCACTGACAGCCTTCAAGGACTACCTTCATCCAGGACAATTAATGATAAAGACAGACAACACCACATAAACAAGCAGGGGGGTACACAGTCATACCCCCTTTGCAGACTAGCCATGGCATTGTGGAATACGGCTTTGACCTATCAAGTACAACTACATGCTCAATTCCTGCCAGGAAAGCTGAATACTCTGGCAGATGAACTAAGCAGAAATCTCATGGACCTACACGAATGGAAACTGGAACCACGGATTTTCAACATGTTGACACGCTAATGGAGGAGCCCAGACACAGATCTTTTTGCCTCACCCCAGAACTATCAATTGGACAAATTTTGCACAAGAACTCATCACAAAAAAGCCTGGAAAATGGATGCTCTATCCTTCAGCTGGAAAAACCTATCAGTCTATGCCTTTCTCCCTCTGCCTCTGCTCTCCAAAGTTCTACTAAAAGTCAAGCAGGACAAACCAAAAATGATTTTGATTGCTCCAGACTGGCCTCACCAACACTGGCACCCACTCCTGTGCAATGTGTCACACCTTCCACCGTGGCAGCTGCCTCAGACACCTTGCTTACTGTGTCAGCAGAACAACCAAATTAAAATTTCTCTCCTGGAAAACAGCTTTCCTTTTAGCAGTCACTTCAGCTAGAAAGATTTCAGAATTACAGGCTCTTATGACAGTGGAGCCTTTCATCATTTTTCATATGGACAGGGTATCTCTCAGGACCAATCCATCCTTCATGCCTAAGGTGGTATCCAGTGTGGCTCTTAATCAGACCATTCATTTGCCAACTTTCTTTCCCAATCCACAGAATAAGGTGGAGCGAATTCTGAATTCATTGGATGTACACAGACAACTTAGATTTTACTTAAACAGGACAAAATCTCAAAGAAAATCTGAACAACTGCTGGTGGCATTTGCTGCAGGGGCAGAGTGAAAGGCTATTTCAAAGCAAACCATTTCCAAATGGATAAGTCATTGTATTCGTTTCTGCCATATGCACCATGGAAAAACTATCCCCCAGGGGATCAGATCCCACTCCACCAGGGCTGCATCTACTTCTACAGCCTTTCTCAGAGGTGTTCCTACCAGGGACATTCTAGAAGCTGCTACCTGGAGCTCAGTTTATACATTCATTAAACATTACCATTTACCACTTTTCTCTAAATCTAGAGCTGGCTTTGCCACTGCTGTCCTGCAGGGCCTTATAGCTGGTCCTAATGCTGTATAATTCCTTCCACCCAACCATAGCTTTGGGAATCTATCCAAATGTAATGACTGCAGCAGTGAAACACAAAGAACATAGTACAGTTGTGTACACTTACCATAAATGTAAATGTTCGAGTGTATTCACTGTTGCAGTCCTGGTTACCCTCCCTCCAGCCCCTATTTTTCTCTGGCTATACCTCTACTTTCTTTCACTATGCTTAAAAGCCCTTTTGGTGTATTTGCTTTTGGGATTGGAGGTATATTTTTTGTGTTTTTAATTTTATTTGCTCCCCATTTGGGGGGGCACCTGAAATCCGGGGCAAGAAAAACTGATGTAATGGCGTCGGCTGCATGTTTTATACCCCTGACGACTTGATGTCATGGAAGAAGGGACAGCAACTGATGCAGGACCCAAGACTTTGTTAATCAGGCCGACTGAGGGCAACCTGCCAGCAGATTACCCAAACGTAATGACTGCAACAGTGAATACACTTGAACATCTACATTTATGGTAAGTGTACACAACTGTACTTTACTCTTTCCTGTGATGCTTCTAAGTATTGTCTAGGTGCAGTCATTCTTCAAGAGGGTAGACCAGTAGCCTATGCATGGAGAACTCTTACCCAGACCGAGATGCAGTATTCCCAGATTGAGAAAGAGCTTTTGGCAATTGTGTTTACATGTTCGAAGTTCCATGATTATATTTATGGTTGAGCTGTCCAGATTGAAACTGATCACCAACCTTTAGTTACTATTTTGAGAAAACCTAAGTATACAGCTGCAGCTAGATTGCAGTTCATGATGCACAAATTGCAAAAGTACAATTTCGCAGGCAAATTTCTTTATCTTGTGGATAACTTTATCCAGATTCCCCAGAAAAAACACATAACAGCATAACAATGAGCAACTTGATTTTGAAGTCACAGATGTGAGAAATTTTTCTTTCACATGTCTTGATGAGCTCAGAACTCACACAGCTTCAGATCCAATTCTCCAGAAACTAAACCTCCTTATCAGTCAAAGATGGCCTTCAAGGCAGTCTTGTTTACCAGTAGAAGTGCAACCTTATTTTCCATACAGCGATGACATTTTGTCAGACAATTGTATCATCTTGAAAGGTCCTAAAGTGTTTGTTTCAAAATCCTTGTGGCAAGAGTATATTAAGATCTTGCATTGTAACCGCCCAAGAACTGATTCTGCCAAAAGAAGGGCGAGAGGACTAGTATTTTGGCCTTCTATGTCAAGAGATATTGAGAAAGTACTTTCATCTTGTTCAGTATGTAATAGTACAATCAACAAAAAGAACCACTTCAGTTAAGCCAGATTCCTCAACTACCTTGGTCGACAGTAGCCACAGATATTTTTGAGTGGAATGGTCAACATTACCTGGTGTTAGTAGACTCTTATTCAAAGTGGTTCGAGATTGACCTACTTCCCAACCTAACTTCCAGTACTGTCTTTACTAAGTTGAAGTGACATTTTTCTGTTCATGATAGTCTGCACCAACTTATTTCTGACAATGGTGCACAGTTTACAAGTTAAGAGATTTGCAGAAACGTGGGAATTATTCATATTACAAGTAGTCCTGAATACCCTCAGTCAAACGGCTTGGCTAAACTTGCAGTTCAAAGTTTAAAACAGCTGTTAGAGAATCCAGACATGACAATACTGATGCTTTTCTCAGCTTGTTATATATCAGAAACATTATTCAATTAAAACAGGCACTGAGGAAGAGACATGAGAATGATAACCAAGGCTGTGAGGTTAATGGTAAATATTTATTAAACCACGAAAAAATACCATTTTTCATAGTTTAATAAATATTTATCATTAACCTCACAGACTTGGTTATCATTCTTGTGTCTCCAACTCAGTGCCTGTTTTATTTGAATAAGGTGGTTGGAGCCTTTGCTCTTTTTGGCATTGGTTTCCTTTATTTGTGTTATTTATATCGGAAACATTCCTCGTGCTAATCATCTTGGTTCACCTTCCCAGCGACTTGTGTTGAGACAAATCAGAACCACACTACCAGTCAGCAGTAATTTATTGGTTCCATGTGCTAAGAATAACAAAGCAGTCAAAGCCCAACAGTTGAAAAAGCGTTTGTCCCAGAAGTTGCAAAAGAACCTTTCCAGTGTAAAACAAACTGGCTTTGAGCTCAGGTGCAATAACAAATGATTTACAACAGAAGTAAGAATTCCTGCAGTATCAGAAATCATTGAAAATAAGTTTATTAACCCTGAGAAATGTTCACAACGCACAAAAACTTTGTAAAACTTAGAAATATTTTCTTTAACAAGTGCAGGCTGAAAAAACAGTGATACATTCAACAAAATAAATAAATACAGCACAGAAGTGTTAAATATCATTGAAACAGTTAGAACAAGTACAAAAAATATACTTATATCAGCTTTGTGGGCCTGACGATTTTAGAAACAATCCAAGTCTTTTAATCACAGGTGTCCAAGCCAGGCATAAGGAAGCTCTGAATAAATGAGCCATACATTAGTACCAGACTAACTGTTCTTGTGGGCTATTTCAAGCCTAGCCAAATACCCCATGTGAAAATCAAACTCTGCAACCTTGTGCCTATAAGGTGAACACCTTAACCACTATGGCAATCTCCCAGTTGATTCCAAAAAAGTAAAAATGCTGCATAAAATGAATTGTAAAAATATTTCTTTCCTTCATTTATTATTGTAAAACACTTCTGATGCTGGAAGAACTGTGAAAAAGTAAGACTTGGTAGGTGAAGACTCTACACACTACTTAGTGGGTCAAGGGTGTTTTGCATTTTAGGCAATGTCTCAAGGACAAAATTTGTTATGTAAAAACAACCTCAAGGTTATGCTGCTAAATGCTAGGAGTCTTAATATGAAACTGCGCTCACTGGAAGGAGTCCTCACCTTGGAAGACGCAGACATTTGTGCAGTCACAGGGACCTGGTTGAAGGCTGTGGAGTGCACCCCAGCCATACTAGGTTACACCTCCTTCCACACATTCAGACTACAAACTGAATATGTGAAAACTAAAGGAGGCGGTGCATCAGTATTCATTAAATACACCTCCAGACTGGTTAAACAGTATGATTCCCTGGAGATACTTCAGGAGCAATTAACTGTTGGTAGGACACCTATTTAAGTCATTGCAGGCACAGGCCCCCCTCCATGAATCAGGACACCCACTCTGCCCATTAAGATCTACTTGAGTCTATCAAGATACATCTGAACACAATGGTTTTGAGTGACTTTAACTACCCATCCATGACCTGGGTAAATTACTTGTGCTCAAACTCACTTGCCCAAAGCTTCCTCGACTTCGTTAACTCCAATGCCCTGGACCAGCTGGTTGACACCCCCACAAGGGGTGCCAACATCCTGGATCTGGTGCTTACCAATATGGGGGAGCACTGTAGCACCCTCACTGTGAGGTCTTCCCCAGTGAGATCTGACCACAAAATGGTCTCATTCAAAGTAACCATCACACCTAACCATGCCTAGCAACAACTAAACTAAAAAACTTCTATGGAAGGGAAACAGAAAATTTACCCAGCACTGCTTCCTGTACTAGTAATGGACAGAGGCAGCTCCTTGATGCTTTATCCCATGCATGGGTCCCATCAAATTATCTATGGTATGATCCCAGTTATTCTCATTAGGGATAGTATATAAATGTTGACCATGGGATGAGTACCACCTGTACCCAAATGGGATAGGCTAATTCAAGTACAAAAAGAGAAACTGTCTATGCTTAAAATGGTCTGCAAGGGCACTTAACTATGACCCTATGAAAAAAAAAAAACTAGTTGTGAAAACATCCATGGGCAGAGCACATGAACAAAGTCACAAATTAGTCAGTCATCATCTCTGACATCTCCCTGTCTGATATCTCAACCTATTTGTGCCTTTTTGGAAGCTGACATTGGGACACAAGCAAGAAAACATCACCATCAGATACCATCAGATACCAAATTCCATGCATCTGCAGATGGCCTTCAAGTTCATCTTGCACTAAGAAGCCACTCTGTTTCTCAACTGTTAATACAAACTAATTTTGTTCAGAACTTGGGGCCTTGGGGAAGAAATTACATCTCCCTTTCTGGAAAGGAAATCCAAGAAGATAGAGCCTCCCAACTTGCATCCAGTTGACCAGATTGCAACTGTGTCTGCCATACCGATGTCTATTTTGACCTCTTACATCTATATGTAAGCATTTTGTTGAAGAATGTTTTATAGTATGTGAGGATCCTTGACTTCATTTTACTGCCTGGCAAATCCTTTGCATCAGGAACTGTTGCCCCTACTGAAGATCAGGAGAGAGCCATCCCAAGTAGCTGTCCATCTTGTGCATTAGCAAAGGTGAGGACTTACTGTGTTCTATCCATATCCACTCTTCTCTTGGTTATGACCCATATGACACAGTTGTTATATTCATGCTTCCCTCAACAAAAAAAGGTTTCCTTTAGGAAAGTGTATTTATGTATTTATTTATTTTGTTAATCAGAGTAGAGCACTGATTAATACTGATCAATTTCAGTCTGAGCCTGGAGAGAGGCAAACATATAATGCATTTAAGAAGCATACAATTAAACAGAGATGTAGAATACAATATTGTGTAATGAATTAACACTGTATACAGTAACATGTAGAAAAGAAATGGTATTATGTGATAGCATGCATTAGTATGTATTATATGGAAAATATATATGAAGAAAAGGAAAGACATAAATGTAATAGGAAGACCTGCGATATGGGTAACTCATGGATTTCCATAATGGAGAAGTAAATGTATAGAAACATGTAAAGTATACAATGAAACGATAATTGGATTCTGTGTCAAGTATTGTTTTGTCAGGATTGGCAGCAACTGCTGAAGGAGGAAAAGGTGTAGATATGATATGATATGAGCAATAATGGGAAAACCAGAGTTAACGATAAGTGACAGAAATTGGAGATACTGTGGAGAGGTTCAGTTTATATGACCAGTATGACTACAGTTGCATGTAACTTCCTGTATAAGGTAAGCTTTTAGAAGGGCATGAAAAGTGGAAAAATAAGAAGTGGGGTTTTTCATATGAGAGGGAAGGGAATCCCAAAGTTTAGGGCCTAGGATAGAAAAGTAGTGGTTTCTGGACTGCAGTTTTGAACAGTTGTTGGATACAGCAACAGGTCAGCTCTTTGGTTGACTGACAGCTAGTTAGCTTTTTCAAAAATAGTGCAGTGTTGTTCATATGCCGGGGCACAAGTTGTGAAGCAGCACATTTTTTGTTCATGATAGACTGGATAGTAGAGGTGTTATTTTTGAAAGCTACTACTGTTGAGAGCCCATATTCAAACTGTGGAAAAAGAATACCCTTACCTATGGTTGACCTGGTGGGGTGTGAAAGAAATGAGGAGATTTAGATAGACTAGAAAGGAGTGGATTGATGTTTTTTAGAGTATTGCAAAAGTGTTGTTGAAAGTTGATAGCTAGCTCTAGCCACATTCAAAGGTGCTTGAAAGAGTTGGCATACATTAAGGAGGTATTCAGATGATCACAGATTGTGAAGGAGTCATGGATTTTGCTGAGCTTTTGTGTGATACCAAATAACATAGTTTTTGTTTTGTTGTAGTTAACAATGGCTGAGGGAGAGAAAGTCATTTGTTGGTCTAAATGATGTGAGTGGAAAGAGTAGCTACTGCAGCAGAGGACCATATCACTGGCATGTAGTAATAGTGGTAGGTGAGGTAGATCTACTGGGGGTTTATTAACATAATATAGAGAATAGCAGGAGGCAAGAGTGGAGCCTTATGAAATGTCAGTAGTTAGAGGGGATGTAGAGGAGGAGGTGGAATTGAAATTCACAGTGAAGTGGTGATTACTCGGGTAGTTTTGGAACCAAAGGATCTCATCACTGTTGATACTAGTTTCAGTTAAGTGCTAAGTTAGGCTTTTGGTGAATAAGATCAAACGCCTAGGTGAGATAAATGAAAATAGCTCCAGTCCAGTGAACATATATTTGTCCCTAGTAAATAGGATGCTGTCAGTAAGCATCCAGATGGATGTACTTCCTGACCAAAACCCATGTTGTTTTTGTGAAAGAATATGATATTATTGTATGTATTCAGAGAGCTGGGAGTAAACAGTTGCATAAGGTGGGAAGTATTGAAATGGGACAATAATGAGAGGAAAGTGTATTTTTCTTTTTGTTTGGGCAGAGGTTTGAAAATGGCTGTTTTTCATATGTCCGGCACTGAATTGCTTAGTAGGCTGAGACTTTAAATATGAAGGAGTGATGTTTTAGTCATGGTGGTGGAAAATAAATCATGTGAAGAAGAGATCAGTGCCAAGAGGGTTGTCAGTTTGAATTTTTCTAGGATAGGAATAATGTCTTTAGCTGTGAGGAATAATGTCTTTAGCTGTGATGTGTTTGAAGTAAAATTGAGGGAGATTTTTAGAAGGTGAGGTGTTGTTAGGTGGAGGTTGGAAGGTGCTATTGTTGACTGATGGAAGGGCACGGAAGTGATGGAAGAAATTTGTGGCAGTAAGATGTGAGTGTGCAGATTGCTGGGTTGGTGGTAGTTTATGGGTGGTAAAGTTATTTAACTTCTTTCCAGAACATTTTGGGATTGTATGGTAAGGCAGTCTGATGGTTTAATATTGATTTACTTTATGTACCATATGATTTGATTGGCTAGGATTCGCTGCTGGGTAAAGTGCCTTCTTAGTAGTATATATGTGGGTTTAGATTTCCAGCTATACCAAGCCTCATCCCTTAGTATTTATAGAACTTTGAGCTCGTAGGTTAAGCATTTGTTTATAATGGCCTTGTAGGGACTGAAAATGGTGGAGAAACATGTTGAAGATGCAGTAATAAGTTGGTAAGAAGCATGGCTGCTGGGTTGGGCTCAGAAGTATTTAGAACTGGAGTCCAAACAGTGTTGGAGAGGCAGGACTTTAGTTTGGTAATGTGGGCTGGTAATTTTGATCTGAATTAAGTTAGGGCACACAGGGAATTCTGTGCTAGAGTAGATGGAACAGTGATCAATAAAAGATAGTGAGTGGACTGTGATGTGAGATAACAGTTGGCGGGATTGCTGGTGATTAAATCTAGGAGTGAATGGCAGGAAGATCTAAGGATAGGGTAAGTAGGTTGCTTCACAGCTGTCTAAGATTTAAGTCACAAAAAAGAATTCTGAGATATCATGTCGGCTGGGTTAAGAAGATTGATGCTAAATTCTCCTAGAATTATTAGATTTTGACTTTTTTTAATAAAATATATGATCCAGTTTATGAGGGATTTGAGTTTATTTATGGAGGAAGGAAGAAAGTAACTATTATGGTCAAAGACTTTTTTGTGAGTATGGTACTTGCGCAATTAGCCATTTAGGAAATGAGCCAGATGTGGCCTTTGCATGATCAATTATACTTTCAAATGAGATTTGTATAGCAGGAAAATACTATCCCCATTTCTAGTATGTGGCCTAGCATCTAATTAGTAGCTGTATCCTGGGAAGAGATGATTTAGAGAATGACTGTCAGATTTCATCCAAGATTCATTAATTGGTAGCCGATCTTATGTAGTGAGAGTAAATAACTGACCTGGTTTGATTTGCTCCTGAGACTTTGTGTGTTAGTGAAAGAGCGAGACAGTGGGACAGGTCCATGGATGGTTTCAGCGTTATCTCAAAGTAATAGTAGAAAACTATTCCAGACATTGTAAAAGTTTTTTGTTAGTTTGATGCAATGTGTGAAAGGAAGAATGTGTGGATTAGTTTTGAGTAAAGGGAATGAAGTGAGGTGCAGGTTATGGTTGGTTAATGTAGTTGGTGTCAAAGGACAAAAGAACTGGTGATGGGCTGGCAGGTGCAGTTTGTAGTAATGTGGAGTAAGAATGCGGGAGTGGGGCAGGTGGAAGGAAGTATTGCCAGGGTGATATAGGTTTTTGATATGATGGAAGAAATAAGAACAGGGTGTCATGAACATTCGTATGATTTTTACTGTGAGTAGAAGTGAGATGGAAAGCTCATGGTGGAAAAAGGGTACTGATATAAAATAGTCAGTGGGTGGATTGTTGTTAAAACAGTTGTGAGAACGACAACAAACAAGGAAGAGGAGGAAGAACAGGTGTGAAGTTCAGGGTGTGGGATACAAAACCAAGAAGGGAGATGTTTCTGATCACACGAGGAGTATTCACAGGGTGTAAAACTCAGCTGCCATTGAGAATCTGCTTAACAAAATGTATCTAGAGGTAAAAGTATTGCTGTCATTTTGGTAGCAGATGCCTGTCAGACGGAGCACATGGAAAACACTCTGAAAGCTAATTTAGACATATAGGAGACATAAACATAAACTGTAAAGAAAAGAGGCCAAGGGATGTAAAACAAGGGATTAAGCAGAAATCTTTGTTCAGCTCACTTAAGACTTGGTGAATGGACAGACAAAGGCCTTATATTGTTCATTGAAATGTGCCTGCACGACTCCATGGCTGGTATGTACATGTTGCTAATATTAAATTGACAATGTAAAAATCTGTAGACCAGCAAGAAGATAATAGAATACCAGACAAAATGTTATACTTTGATGTGGGGTGGGGCTGTATGTGTATAGCAATCATACTCCTGAGCATATAAAATAATACTGATTTTGATATGCGAGTTAAAGTGCCTGTAAGCCTGTAAAAACCACTGGAGCAGATAGCTTCACAATCAGTTGTTTCTTCTGTTAGTGTAGTACAGAGAAATAACTTTAGCTTTGAAAGGAGTATTTTGCATCTCTGCTTTTAGATCATAGTTCCCACCTTGGGATAGTGTCCCTTCCTTCAGCTCTTCCAGCCACTCAAAGTACATTTAATAATTCTAATGTTTCACCTATTTCTCTTTGAGAGTTCAGACTCTGGTGGTGTATGATGCCCACTCTGGAAACAAAGCAGCATATCATAGTATGCTAAGAAAGACTATGCCACAAGGTCAGACATCATACTCATCTCTTTCCCTAGCAGCTCAGACATATGAGCTGTGCACATCTGCTATGTCTTAGGCCTTACAAGCCTCTGTAACATACCTGTTTTCCTGTTATCTTGCAAGACCTAGCCTTGCAGGATTTTTTAAGAAGTAGGCCATAGAGCTCTTTGCATTGTGCCAAAACTCATAGCAGGCTTCTTTGCAGTTCACTCTCTTAGAATCTCTGGCTCATTAAAAAAGAGGAATTTCTCACTAAGAGAATCAGGTTCTTCTTCCAAATGTTTAGCGTGCACTTTCCATATGTCCCATCATCTTTGATATTTTTAAGGCGATGAGTAAGTAATTTCCTTATACTCGCCACCTGAGAGTCTTTCCTTTAGAGAGACTCTTAACCTAGTGAGAAAGTATTTTAAAAGGGAGTCCCAAGAAGTTGTTAAGAGAGAAAAGAGGTACCTTGACATGTTGGGCATGGTTGAGCCTAAATGTACCACTTTACATCTTTTGAAGGCACCTTTGTAGCAGTTTTATCGAAGCCTGACTGGCATGATCTCAGTCAGAAAAAATACACACACACACACACACACACACACACACACACACACACACACACACACACACACACACACACACACACACACACACACACATACAGAAGATCTGGTAATATATAAAGAACTGATTGGAGCAACATTTACAGCCCCTAGGTAGGTCATTTCCAGTCCTGTCATGCATAAAGAGAATTTGCCTGCTAGGCTTCTCATATCAGGGATGGAGTAGGGATACCTTTTCAGTCACCATTGTAAAATCAAACCCTGACTTTAAATGCAACAGATATAGTTTGGGGGCATAGACCTGCAGCATCATGGTGCACAGTTGGTGGACCCTGAAATAGAGAAGGCAACATACTAATTTCAAAGAGATGTAAGCAATAATTCATATAGAGTTGGAATACTTGAGTTATGCATCTTACTGCAGACAGCACTATAGTCATGTGGTACAAAATCAAACAATGGGAATTCTTACCCCCCTTTGTAGACTAGCCATGCAAGCCTGGGAGTTAGTTTCACAATGAAAATGAGTCTGAGGGCTTTGTATATTTCCTTAGAACTCAACAGCACAGTAGACATCCTAAGCAGACTGTTGATCAATTCATCAGATGAAAGTCCCAATTTTCTGCTAGCTAACAATGAACTGGGGAGTTTGCCAGAAGTACACTTGTTCATTTTCACAGATAAATATCAGCTAGCAAATTTCTACAGAAGGTTAACACACAGAAGAGGATGGTGGATAGATGCAGTCTCCTTACCACAGTATGATCTTTTTCTATGCATCCCAATTCTATTATCCAGAGTATTGCAGATTATATGAGTGGAAAGGCGCAGGATGTTTTTACTGGTTCTTTTCTGTCTGAGATAATACTTGTTCTTACTCTTAATGAAGCTGGGAAAGAACTCCTTACACTCTTCTTCTTCAGGTTGTGCTTATTCCATCAAAAATTGGTAGACCTGGTGTAACCAAACATCAAGGGCCTCAGACTTATAGCATAAATTATTTCACCCTTGTTCCTCTCCAACACTTTTTATGAGGTCTTCGTAGCATTTTCTAGGTGGCCAGAAAGCCTAACACAAGGCAGTCACATCTGACAAAGTGGAGGAGATTGTCTATTTGGTATAACAAATAGTTCTACAGAAAAGAGGAGGGTACACAGATGCAGTCTCCTTACCAGTTCAGCAGGACATCTCCTAGTCTGTTTTACTTGCCAGATCATTTTTGTTGCAGGACTCTCCCACTCATCAATTAAATAATATTTGATTTTGCCAACCCTTTGATCCACCACAGCAAACAACATGCTGGTGAATAGTTCTTTAAGGGATCTTTGCATCTCTGTCAACCACGGAAGAGTGTACCATCCTTGGAAACTTAAATTTTCGTAGGAAAAAAAAAATAATCCTGGGACTCTGTGCCAGCAGTAACAGCACCTCTCAGATACTTGTCCTGGAAGATTTTACATCTGGTAGTTATTATTTCAGCCACAAGCCTTTCTGAGTTAAAGGTCTTAATTTTCAGGGAACCCAAGTTTTCCACAGAGATAGAGTAAGCTTGAGGTTCATCCCTTCTTTCATGCCCATAGTGGTATCTGAGAACTCCCTTAACCAGTGTATTCATTCAATTGCCTATCTTTTTTTACAATGCCAAAAGTAAAGGTAAAAAAAAAGACCCTACACCTGTTAGATGTCCATAGGCAACCCAAGTACTATACAGAGAAAATGAACCAAAAAGTTTTAGGCAGAAAGGTTATTTGTTTTGTCTGTTTTTAGAAAACAGGGCAGACCAAACAAACTATTGCCACATGTCTAAGTGCATCTGGTTCTTCTGTGAAGAACATGGAAAATGCTTGGTGGGCCAGGCTATAGCCCATTCTACCACAGTTGCTAAACCCTTTGCTGCACTTTTTCTTTTCAGGAATGTGTCTGCTCAGAGTATTTGCGAATCTACTCTCTGTGGTCCTCCATCCATACCTTTCCAGACATTTTTAGCTTGACATGCAATGCAGAAGCTGGGCAGGATTCAGCACTTCCATCAGGCAGGGTCTTCTCTGAGATTCTTCCTCCATGAGTGAATGTTGTTTTGGTAATCTTCCAGTATACCATGAATTCTACTGAGACAGTGGTCCATACAAAGGATAAAGTACAGATATGTGCGTGCACTCATCAAAGCAGTAGGTGCTGTTGTAGGATCACTAGTGCAGTACTGGCATCCACCCACTTTCCCCATGTGGTGTTGGGCTCTCTGTTTTTCTCCACTGCTTCAGCATGTCAAGTATCAGGAGAGGTGTTCAATTTTCTATCAATCTGAGTGTTAGATATGCAAGGAGAATAAACTGTCTCCTAGATGTTATCATAGCTATATTGCTTTTTGAGCTATCCAAAAAAAAGAGAGTGAGAGAGGAGACCCTTCGTGTTTCTGCGCATATCCCCTTACATTCACTGGAAAAAGGAGCAGAAGGTGGTGTGAGCTGAAGTCTTATTTCACTCTGGGTGTAACCTTGTGTCCCTATACTATTGAAGAGCCTATCTTTGCCACAACATCTGTATAGCACTGGGAGTCTGACAGGCTGATAAAATGTCTGCCTGTAGCTATTTCCCATTACATAATGAATACTGCTGTAACAGTGATCATACTCACAACACATCTACTGTTATGGTGCTTGTACACACCCAAATATAATTTGTAGAAACAGTCTTGAGTAAAATCAAGAACATATGCTTTATGGGGCCCAGCATTCTTATTATGTCTTTCCTGTACATCAAAAACATTGTCAAATCTCTTAACAATACTTTTTAAACAGATTACTGAAAGATTGGTTTTCACTGTGAATCTGTTGCCAAACAAAGGCAGTCCCTATTTAGAAAAAGGGTGCTACTTTCAGTCAGATAATTACTGACATATCTATTACAGAAAGCATTGAACTTATGCTCCTACATTAAGATCAGTATAAGTTGTTGAAGGTAAGGTTCTGCTTTCTGATCAAATAACTGCTTTTGTAGAGGAAGGTCTTGACAGTTCACACACCACATTTGGATCAGCAAAAGCATTTAACAAAATCCTGCAGGCAGGTGTACTGGATAAGCTAACATAAGTAGACAACTGCTGTACCAGCTGGCTAAAAGTACATTACAGAACACAGAAAATTAGTTTATGGGAAATATTCTGAAATGCAACATGCTTAAGGAGTGAGGTACCACAAGGCTCTTTGTCAAGTTCTTGTCTGTTTGCTGTATTATTTTCAAAGGTAGATGTGACTAACTGACTTTGAGTGTATGATAAGCAGCTGACTTGCAAGTTGTGAACTATTACTTCCACCACAGATGACAGTGAATGCTACAAGGGATCTCAATATGGCACATATGGTACTCCGATCACACCATCATTCACTGTGAAGAAAAGCAATATTGCATACCAAATTAGACAACGTGAAAAGATGAACTGGTGTGCAACACTTCATCTGCTTAAATTATGGAACAGCCTACCACTACTAATTATACAGTACACTTCATTGTCTAGCTCTAAGAAATCACCAGATGTTTTTTTGAAGGAAATAAAAAGGTACAGATATGGGGATGTTCATCGTGTTTCACTGTTGCAGTCATTACACTTGGGTTATCCTGCTGGCAGGCTACCCGCAGTCGGCCTGAATTCCAAAGTCCTGGTCCGTCGTCGGTTGCTGTTGCCTCTTCCCTGACGTCAGTGCGCCAGGGGTATAAAAGATGCAGCCGACGCCATTTTCTTCAGTCTTTCTTGCTGTGCGCTGCCCAAAGCAAAAGCAGTTCGCAAGTGCCGGTCGGCTGACTCCTGAGATTTTCGAAATTGAATTTCAGATCCGAAGTCTTCTATAAAGCTAAGTACCCCATTGGGGAAACTTTTTTCTTGCTCCAGACCGATGTCAGACAAAGTTAACAATTGTATTTCTTGTGGGAAGCAAATACCTCATAAGGATTTTCATTCTTACTGTATTCCTTGCCTAGGCCCTGATAACGACTTTGCTAGTTGTCGGTTTTGTGCTAGATTTAACCAACGCACTATTAAGCGTCGGTACGATTTTGCTTTTCATTACTTTGGACGAAGGTTTAACTATATAATGCCATCAGAACAACAGATGACCGGAATTCATAAAAAGCACAAGGAAAAAGAAAAGGACAGGCATCCGAGGTCCAAAACTGATGACGAAGCCTCTTCTAGGCCGGTCGCCGGTTCTCAGTGAGGTGCTTTTGCAGCCCCTGACACCTGCTACCTTAGAGCCACAGGCCGCCTCCGACTCCCACATGGAGACAACTAGGCCTCTGGATACTCAAGGTATTGGGCCTTCGGAAACTAATCCTTCAGATGGGTCCAGAGCTGCTGAGCAGGCATTGGCTTTTGAAGGTGTTTTCACACCTACACAGCTTTATATCAAGCCAACTTCAGCATCCAAGACAAAGACTAAAACAGTTTTAAAGACAAGGAAACAAGTACAGCATTTTCCAGGACAGACTTCCATGCCTAAGAAACAGATGGTCAAAATGGCCGAAGACCTAATTACTTTGATCAGGGGTTCCCATCCCCCTTCTGATAAGAGGCCTAGGCAAGATACTGAATATGATTCCTCTGATCAGGTTTCCATTTCCTCTGACTTCTCTTCAGAACAGGGATACTCTATTCCTCCCTATGAGGATTCTGATGCTGAAGAATCTATTCCTTCAGCTTCTCCTCCTGAGGATTACTCATTTGGGGAAACCCTGCATACCATGAGGGAGCATTTCCACTGGGAGAGCCAAGATTATTCAGATTCTAAGAAAAGGCTCAGAGACTTTCTTCTACTACCTCAGCACAGACCCCTTGCTATTCCTCCTGTTCTAGACATCGTAGATGATGTATTTTCAGAGTCCGGCCTGTCTCCCGACTCTTTACCTCTTGCACCTGTTAAGCCAGACAGATACTACAGGGTTCCAGATTCTCATAAATTTCTATATAAAAACCCTGCAGCTGACCCAGAAACTATTTCTCAGGGTCTCAAAGGGGGTCAAAATTGCTACTGCAAAAAACCCTGTCCCCTGAGATAGAGATTCTAGGGCACTGGACAGATGGGGGAAAAAAGTTTACACTTCTGCTACCTTGGCTGTAAGGGCTTTAAATTGTCAGGTTTTATTATATATCAGCAATACTTAATGTCTCTGTTAAAACAGAAAATGTTGACAAATTCTGAATGTTCTGAGAACAAGGAATTGCAGGATTTATTGCATGCAGCTGAACAAGTGGGAAAACATACTTTACAATGTGGTTATGATTCACTGGAGGCCTCTTGCAGGGCCGCTGTAACAGGTTCTGTTATTAGACGGCATACTTGGTTAAAGGAACAGAGTCTGCCTGATCATGTTAAAGCAAAATTATTGGATGCTCCATTACAGCATGATACTTTGTTTGGTGTTAAGGAGGAAGAGATGTTGAAGAAAATGGAGGATAAAGCTAAATCTATGCAGACAATGAAGGATTTCTTACAGGTACAGCCACCAAGATTTAGCAGGAACTGGCTTTCTAAGAACTGGTCCTTTCCCATGTCAGACAGGCAACAAAGAGGCAGATACAGACACCCTAGAGGCAGACAACAGCCCCAGGGCTCATACAGGCCCAAACAATGGGGTGCTTCTACCTCCAAAAGCGGAGAGGACAAATCACAGCCATATAGGAAACAGTCCCAATGACTTCCCTCTGCCAATGCCAAGCATTTAACTTCTGGCAGCACCCTTAGGGGGAAAGCTAGCACTTTTTTCACAAAATTGGCAC